>NC_134362.1:184573873-184813873 GCF_048569485.1 Anomaloglossus baeobatrachus | reverse complement strand
AATCACGCCCAAGGAAGGCAGCCGGAGGAACCGCTACCAAGGCGGTCTCCTCATGACTCTCAGCTCTCTCTCTCTCTCTCCGCATCCGCGGTTGATGGCAGACTTCCCCGCCTTTGGCGACATTTAGCTGCCACAGGTCACAGACCGGTGGGTGACGGACATTGTGCTCACGTGCACAGGACAGTGTTCTGTTCTCGTCCTCCGACTCCATTCTTCAGAACGGCCCCACCTCCCCACCGAGCAGATGCCCTGCTGCAGGCGGTGGACGCTCTAAGAGCAGAAGGAGTGGTGATCCCTGTCCCCCCTCAGGAACGAGGGCGAGGGTTTGTACTCCAATCTCTTTGTGGCTCCAAAAAAGGACGGCTCCTTCCGTCCTGTTCTGGACCTAAAACTGCTCAATAAGCATGCGAACGCCAGGCGGTTCCGGATGGAATCCCTCCGATCCGTCATTACCTCAATGTCTCGAGGAGACTTCCTTGCCTCAACAGACCTCAAAGATGCCTATCTCCACGTGCCAATTGCTACGGAGCACCAACGTTTTCTACGTTTTGTGATAGGAGACGACCATCTTCAGTTCGTAGCTCTGCCATTCGGTCTGGCGACAGCCCCACGGGTGTTCACCAAGGTCATGGCAGCAGTGGTAGCAGTCTTGCACTCTCAGGGACACCCGGTGATCCCTTACTTGGACGATCTACTCGTCAAAGCACCCCCCCTCGAGGCATGACAACGCAGCCTGAATGTTACGCTGGAGACTCTCCAGACTTTCGGGTGGATCATCAATTTGGCAAGGTCAAATCGGTCACCGACTCAATCACTAACGTATCTCGGCATGGAGTTCACACTCTATCAGCGATAGTGAAGCTTCCGCTGAACAAGCAGCGTTCACTGCAAACAGAGGTGCAGTCTCTCCTTCAAGGCCAGTCGCACCCCTTAAGGCGCCTCATGCACTTCCTAGGGAAGATGGTGGCAGCCATGGAGGCAGTTCCCTTTGCGCAGTTTCATCTGCGCCAACTGCAAGGGGACATTCTCCGCCAATGGGACGGGCAGTCAACCTCCCTGGACAGGAAAGTCTCCCTTTCCCAGACGGCCAAGGACTCTCTGCAATGGTGGCTTATTCCCACCTCATTGTCACAGTGAAGATCCTTCCTACCCCCATCCTGGGCAGTGGTCACGACAGATACGAGTCTGTCAGGGTGGGGAGCAGTTTGTCTCCGCCACAGGGCTCAGGGGACGTGGACTCAGCAGGAGTCCACCCTTCAGATCAATGTTCTGGAAATCGGGGCAGGGTATCTTACCCTACTAGCTTTCCAGCAGTGGCTAGAAAGAGAGCAGATCCGAATCCAGTCGGACAACTCCACAGCGGTGGCATACATCAACCACCAAGGAGGGACGCGCAGTCGGCAAGCCTTCCAGGAAGTCCGGCGAATCCTCATGTGGGTGGAGGACACAGCATCCACCATATCCGCAGTTCACATCCCGGGCGTAGAAAACTGGGAAGCAGACTTCCTCAGTCGCCAGGGTATGGACGCAGGGGAATGGTCCCTTCACCCGGACGTGTTTCAGGAAATCTGTCGCCGCTGGGGGGTGCCGGACGTCGACCTAATGGCGTCTCGGCACAACAACAAGGTCCCGGCATTTATGGCACGATCGCGCGATCACAGAGCTCTGGCGGCAGACGCCTTAGTGCAAGATTGGTCGCAGTTCCGGCTCACATATGTGTTTCCACCTCTGGCACTCTTGCCCAGAGTACTGCGCAAAAAATCAGATCCGATTGCAGCCGCGTCATACTCGTCGCCCCAGACTGGCCGAGGAGATCGTGGTACCCGGATCTGTGGCATCTCACGGTCGGCCGACCGTGGTCACTACCAGGCTGGCCAGACTTACTGTCCCAAGGGCCGTTTTTCCATCGGAATTCTGCGGCCCTGAACCTGACTGTGTGGCCATTGAGTCCTGGATCCTAGCGTCTTCAGGATTATCCCAAGGGGTTGTTGCCACCATGAAACAGGCTAGGAAGTCCACCTCTGCTAAGATCTACCACAGAACGTGGAAGATTTTCTTAACCTGGTGCTCGGCTCAGGGAGTGTCTCCCTGGCCATTTGCATTGCCTACTTTTCTTTCCTTCCTGCAATCGGGGTTAGAAAAGGGCTTGTCGCTCGGCTTCCTTAAGGGGGAAGTCTCGGCACTATCCGTGTTTTTTCAGAAGCGTCTAGCACGTGTTTCTAAGGTGCGCACGTTCCTACAGGGGGTCTGTCATATCGTACCCCCGTACAAGCGGCCGTTAGATCCATGGGATCTCAACAGGGTATTAGTTGCTCTCCAGAAGCCGCCTTTCGAGCCTCTGAAGGAAGTTTCCTTTCTCGCCTGTCACAGAAGGTGGCGTTTCTCGTTGCGATCACATCGCTTCGGCGAGTGTCTGAGCTGGCAGCTCTGTCATCCAAGGCTCCCTTCCTGGTGTTCCACCAGGACAAGGTAGTGCTGCGCCCCATTCCGGAGTTTCTCCCTAAGGTCGTATCCTCATTTCATCTTAATCAGGATATATCCTTGCCTTCCTTTTGTCCTCATCCGGTTCACCGGTATGAAAAGGACTTACGTTTGTTAGATCTGGTGAGAGCACTCAGACTCTACATTTCACGCACGGCGCCCATGCGCCGTTCCGATGCACTTTTTGTCCTTGTCGCTGGTCCGCGCAAGGGGTTGCAGGCTTCTAAAGCCACCCTGGCTCGATGGATCAAAGAACCAATTCTAGAGGCCTACCGTTCTGCGGGGCTTCCGGTTCCTTCAGGGCTAAAAGCCCACTCAACCAGAGCCGTGGGTGCGTCCTGGGCATTACGACACCAGGCTTCGGCTCAACAAGTGTACCAGGCAGCTACCTGGTCCAGTCTGCACACTTTCACCAAGCATTATCAGGTGCATACCTATGCTTCGGCGGATGCCAGCTTAGGTAGAAGAGTCCTGCAGGCGGCAGTGACACCCCCGTAGGGGAGGGCTGTTTTGCAGCCCTAACATGAGGTATTTCTTTACCCACCCAGGGACAGCTTTTGGACGTCCCAATCGTCTGGGTCTCCCAATAGAGCGCTGAAGAAGAAGGGAATTTTGTTACTTACCGTAAATTCCTTTTCTTCTAGCTCTTATTGGGAGACCCAGCACCCGCACAACACACACACACACACACAACGCTACAGACACACAGCGCTCCACAAACAACGCAACACACATACAACACCGCTCTCACCCCCCGCGACACTCAGAACATGTACAGCGCCCTACACAAACACTTGGTAACTACACACAACAACATCTATATATATATATAACAAAAATCATACATGAACTACACAATACGTAAATTCTAGAATACCCGATGCGTAGAATCGGGCCACCTTCTAGTATATATATATATATATATATATATATATATATATATATATATATATATATATATATATATATATATATATATATGTGTATATATATATGTGTATATATATATATATATATATATATATATATATATATACATACATACATACATACATATATGTGTATGTATGTATATAATTTTTAAGTTTTTTTTTTTTAATCTGCATCAAAATCTGCATGCCTCTCCTGAAGCCAGCAAAGTCTGCACCAAATCTGCAGGGTGTGCACATAGCCTAAGGCCATGTTCACTTTTTTTTACATCCGTATTTGTAGCCAAAATCAGGAGTGGCGCAGAGGAAAAGTAAAAATACTAAGGCGAAATACTGAATGTGATAACGTGACCTAATAGAAGCTGTAGGAGAGAAAAGGCGCAATAGGGTCTTACCCGATTTACAGGGCAGAGGGAAAAAGGGTTAAAACACACTCACCTGGCTGGGTTGTGCCAGTCACAACCCCTTAGAGAACGTGGATGAGTGCTTTAGTGGTTCAGCAGCGGCCCCGTGTCTGAGCAAAGGATATCAAAGTGTAGACTGGAGAAAAAACGGGTTTAAAAACTGCGCTAGGAAACCACGAGCAAGGATGTAAATGAATATTTTTCTTTTATTTAGATAATTCCAACGCGTTTCGGAGACCCATCTAAATAAAGAAGGGAATTTTGTTTACTTACCGTAAATTCCTTTTCTTCTAGCTCCTATTGGGAGACCCAGACAATTGGGTGTATAGCTACTGCCTCCGGAGGCCACACAAAGTATTACACTTTAAAAAGTGTAACCCCTCCCCTCTGCCTATACACCCTCCCGTGCATCACGGGCTCCTCAGTTTTGGTGCCAAAGCAGGAAGGAGGAAACTTATAAATTGGTCTAAGGTAAACTCAATTCGAAGGATGTTCGGAGAACTGAAACCATGAACCAAAAGAACAATTCAACATGAACAACATGTGTACACAAAAGAACAACCGGCCCGAAGGGAACAGGGGCGGGTGCTGGGTCTCCCAATAGGAGCTAGAAGAAAAGGAATTTACGGTAAGTAAACAAAATTCCCTTCTTCTTTGTCGCTCCATTGGGAGACCCAGACAATTGGGACGTCCAAAAGCAGTCCCTGGGTGGGTAAAAGAATACCTCGATAAAAAGAGCCGTAAAACGGCCCCCTCTTACAGGTGGGCAACCGCCGCCTGAAGGACTCTCCTACCTAGGCTGGCATCTGCCGAAACATAGGTATGCACCTGATAGTGTTTCGTGAAAGTGTGCAGACTCGACCAGGTAGCCGCCTGACACACCTGCTGAGCCGTAGCCTGGTGCCGCAATGCCCAGGACGCACCCACGGCTCTGGTAGAATGGGCTTTCAGCCCTGAAGGAACCGGAAGCCCAGAAGAACGGTAGGCTTCAAGAATCGGTTCCTTGATCCACCGAGCCAAGGTTGACTTGGAAGCCTGCGACCCCTTACGCTGGCTAGCGACAAGGACAAAGAGCGCATCCGAGCGGCGCAGGGGCGCCGTACGAGAAATGTAGAGTCTGAGTGCTCTCACCAGATCTAACAAGTGCAAATCCTTTTCACATTGGTGAACTGGATTGGGACAAAAAGAAGGTAAGGAGATATCCTGATTGAGATGAAAGGGGGATACCACCTTAGGGAGAAATTCCGGGACCGGACGCAGAACCACCTTATCCTGGTGAAACACCAGGAAGGGGGCTTTGCATGACAGCGCTGCTAGCTCAGACACTCTCCGAAGTGATGTGACTGCCACTAGGAAGACCACCTTCTGCGAAAGGCGTGAAAGAAGGGAATTTTGTTTACTTACCGTAAATTCCTTTTCTTCTAGCTCCAATTGGGAGACCCAGACAATTGGGTGTATAGCTTCTGCCTCCGGAGGCCACACAAAGTATTACACTTTAAAAAGTGTAACCCCTCCCCTCTGCCTATACACCCCCCCGTGCATCACGGGCTCCTCAGTTTTGGTGCAAAAGCAGGAAGGAGGAAACTTATAAATTGGTCTAAAGTAAATTCAATCCGAAGGAAGTTCGGAAAACTGAAAACCATTCAACATGAACAACATGTGTACACAAAGAACAACAGCCCGAAGGGAACAGGGGCGGGTGCTGGGTCTCCCAATTGGAGCTAGAAGAAAAGGAATTTACGGTAAGTAAACAAAATTCCCTTCTTCTTTGTCGCTCCATTGGGAGACCCAGACAATTGGGACGTCCAAAAGCAGTCCCTGGGTGGGTAAAATAATACCCCGTAATAGAGCCGTAAAACGGCCCCTTCCTACAGGTGGGCAGCCACCGCCTGAAGGACTCGCCTACCTAGGCTGGCATCTGCCGAAACATAGGCATGCACCTGATAGTGTTTCGTGAAAGTGTGCAGACTCGACCAGGTAGCCGCCTGACACACCTGCTGAGCCGTAGCCTGGTGCCGCAAAGCCCAGGACGCACCCACGGCTCTGGTAGAATGGGCCTTCAGCCCTGAGGGAACCGGAAGCCCAGAAGAACGGTAGGCTTCGAGAATTGGTTCCTTGATCCACCGAGCCAGGGTTGATTTGGAAGCCTGAGACCCTTTACGCTGGCCAGCGACAAGGACAAAGAGTGCATCCGAGCGGCGCAGGGGCGCCGTACGAGAAATGTAGAGTCTGAGTGCTCTCACCAGATCTAACAAGTGCAAATCCTTTTCACATTGGTGAACTGGATGAGGACAAAAAGAGGGTAAGGAAATATCCTGATTGAGATGAAAGGGGGATACCACCTTAGGGAGAAATTCCGGAACCGGACGCAGAACCACCTTGTCCTGGTGAAACACCAGGAAAGGGGCTTTGCATGACAGCGCTGCTAGCTCAGACACTCTCCGAAGTGATGTGACTGCTACTAGGAAGACCACTTTCTGCGAAAGGCGTGAAAGAGAAATATCCTTCATTGGCTCGAAAGGTGGTTTCTGAAGAGCCATCAGCACCCTGTTCAGATCCCAGGGTTCTAACGGACGCTTGTAAGGAGGGACTATGTGACAAACCCCCTGCAGGAACGTGCGTACCTGTGGAAGTCTGGCTAGGCGCTTCTGAAAAAACACAGAGAGCGCTGAGACTTGTCCCTTAAGGGAGCCGAGCGACAAACCCTTTTCCAATCCGGATTGAAGGAAGGAAAGAAAAGTGGGCAAGGCAAATGGCCAGGGAGTAAAACCCTGATCAGAGCACCAGGATAAGAATATCCTCCACGTCCTGTGGTAGATCTTGGCGGACGTTGGTTTCCTAGCCTGTCTCATAGTGGCAATGACCTCTTGAGATAACCCTGAAGACGCTAGGATCCAGGACTCAATGGCCACACAGTCAGGTTGAGGGCCGCAGAATTCAGATGGAAAAACGGCCCTTGAGACAGCAAGTCTGGTTGGTCCGGTAGTGCCCACGGTTGGCCCACCGTGAGATGCCACAGATCCGGGTACCACGACCTCCTCGGCCAGTCTGGAGCGACGAGGATGGCGCGGCGGCAGTCGGACCTGATCTTGCGTAACACTCTGGGCAACAGTGCCAGAGGAGGAAACACATAAGGCAGTTGAAACTGCGACCAATCCTGAACTAAGGCGTCTGCCGCCAGAGCTCTGTGAACTTGAGACCGTGCCATGAATGCCGGGACCTTGTTGTTGTGCCGGGACGCCATTAGGTCGACGTCCGGCATCCCCCAGCGGCAACAGATCTCTTGAAACACGTCCGGGTGAAGGGACCATTCCCCTGCGTCCATGCCCTGGCGACTGAGAAAGTCTGCTTCCCAGTTTTCTACGCCCGGGATGTGAACTGCGGATATGGTGGAGGCTGTGGCTTCCACCCACAGCAGAATCCGCCAGACTTCCTGGAAGGCTTGCCGACTGCGTGTTCCTCCTTGGTGGTTGATGTATGCCACCGCGGTGGAGTTGTCCGACTGAATTCGGATCTGCTTGCCTTCCAGCCACGGCTGGAACGCCTTCAGGGCAAGATACACTGCCCTTATCTCCAGAACATTGATCTGAAGGGAGGACTCTGGCTGAGTCCAGGTACCCTGAGCCCTGTGGTGGAGAAAGACTGCTCCCCACCCTGATAGACTCGCGTCCGTCGTGACCACCGCCCAGGATGGGGGTAGGAAGGATTTCCCGTTCGACAATGAAGTGGGAAGAAGAGACCACCGAAGGGAGGCTTTGGCTGCCTGAGAAAGGGAGACGTTCCTGTCGAGGGACATCGACTTCCTGTCCCATTTGCGGAGAATGTCCCATTGAAGTGGACGCAGATGAAACTGCGCAAAAGGAACTGCCTCCATTGCTGCTACCATCTTCCCTAGGAAGTGCATGAGGCGCCTCAAGGGGTGTGACTGGCCTTGAAGGAGAGATTGCACCCCTGTCTGTAGTGAACGCTGTTTGTCCAGCGGAAGCTTCACTATCGTTGAGAGAGTATGAAACTCCATGCCAAGATATGTCAGTGATTGGGCCGGTGTCAGATTTGACTTTGGGAAATTGATGATCCACCCGAATCTCTGGAGAGTCTCCAGAGCAATGTTCAGGCTGTGTTGGCATGCCACTTGAGAGGGTGCCTTGACAAGCAGATCGTCTAAGTAAGGGATCACCGAGTGTCCCTGAGAGTGTAGGACTGCTACTACTGTTGCCATGACCTTGGTGAAGACCCGTGGGGCTGTCGCCAGGCCGAAAGGCAGTGCCACGAACTGAAGGTGTTCGTCCCCTATGGCGAAACGCAGGAAGCGCTGATGCTCTGGAGCAATCGGTACGTGGAGATAAGCATCTTTGATGTCGATTGATGCTAGGAAATCTCCTTGGGACATTGAGGCGATGACGGAGCGGAGCGATTCCATCCGGAACCGCCTGGTTTTTACATGTTTGTTGAGCAGTTTTAGGTCCAGAACAGGACGAAAAGATCCGTCCTTTTTTGGCACCACAAACAAGTTGGAGTAAAAACCGTGACCCTGTTGCTGAAGAGGAACAGGGATCACCACTCCTTCTGCCTTCAGAGTGCACACTGCCTGAAGAAGAGCATCGGCTCGCTCGGGGGGCGGAGACGTTCTGAAGAATCGAGTCAGAGGACGAGAGCTGAATTCTATCCTGTAACCGTGAGACAGAATGTCTCTCACCCAACGGTCTTGTACCTGTGGCAGCCAGGTGTCGCAAAAGCGGGAGAGCCTGCCACCGACCGAGGATGCGGTGTGAAGAGGCCGAAAGTCATGAGGAGGCCGCTTTGGGAGCGGTTCCTCCGGCGGTCTTTTTAGGACGTGACTTAGACCGCCATGAATCGGAGTCCCTCTGACCCTTCTGTGGCCTGTTGGACGAGGAGAATTGAGAACTGCCCGCGGGCCGAAAGGACCGAAACCTCGATTGTACCTTCCGTTGTTGAGGTCTGTTTGGTTTGGACTGGGGTAAGGATGAGTCCTTTCCCTTGGATTGTTTAATGATTTCATCCAATCGCTCACCAAACAGGCGGTCGCCAGAAAATGGCAAACCAGTTAAGAACTTTTTGGAAGTAGAGTCTGCCTTCCATTCACGTAGCCACATGGCCCTGCGGACTGCCACCGAATTGGCGGAAGCTACCGCCGTACGGCTCGCAGAGTCCAGGACAGCATTAATGGCGTAGGACGCAAACGCCGACGCCTGAGAGGTTAAGGACACCACTTGCGGAGCAGAGGCACGTGTGACTGCATTAATCTGCGAGTGACACGCTGAGATAGCTTGGAGTGCCCATACGGCTGCAAATGCCGGAGCAAAGGACGCGCCGATAGCTTCATAGATGGATTTCAACCAGAGCTCCATCTGCCTGTCAGTGGCATCTTTGAGTGAAGCCCCATCTTCCACTGCAACTATGGATCTAGCCGCCAGTCTGGAGACTGGAGGATCCACCTTGGGACACTGAGCCCAACCCTTGACAACGTCAGGGGGGAAGGGATAACGTGTATCCTTAAGGCGCTTAGAAAAGCGCTTATCTGGACAAGCTCGGTGTTTCTGTACTGCCTCTCTGAAGTCGGAGTGATCCAAAAACGTACTCATTGTACGCTTGGGAAATCTGAAACGGAATTTCTCCTGCTGAGAAGCTGACTCCTCAATTGGAGGAGCTGGGGGAGAAATATCCAACACCTGATTGATGGACGCTATAAGGTCATTCACTATGGCGTCTCCTTCAGGTGTATCTAGGTTGAGAGCGGCCTCAGGATCAGAATCCTGATCTGCCACCTCCGCTTCATCCTCTAGAGAGTCCTCCTGCTGAGACCCTGAGCAGTGTGATGAAGTCGAGGGAAGCTCCCAGCGAGCCCGCTTAGGCGGTCTGGGACTGCGGTCCGTGTCAGAAACCTCACCTTGGGACCTATGAGTCACCCCAGGAGCACTTTGCTGCTCCAACCGAGGGGGGCCTGGGGTCAATGATTCAACAGTGCCCGGGGCCTGAGTCACCGGTCTGGACTGCAAGGCTTCTAGTATCTTAGCAGACCATTTATCCATACTCTCAGAAAGTTTGTCAGCAAATACTGCAAACTCCGTCCCTGTCACCTGGACAGTGGGAGCAGGTGGTTCCACCTGGGCCACCAGTGGCAGAGGCTCCGGCTGAGTAAGTGCCACAGGGGCCGAGCATTGCACACAATGAGGGTCGGTGGAACCTGCCGGTAGTATAGCCGCACATGAGGTACAGGTTGCAAAGTAAGCCTGTGCCTTGGCACCCTTGCTTTTTGCGGACGACATGCTGTTGTCTCCTCTGAGTACAATCCGGGAGGGTATATAGCCAAAAATCAACAGTGAGACCGTACAGAGTAAATGTATAGCATATAAGCATATATATATATACACTTCGGCACCCAGGGGGGCCAGCACCTAGAAACAGGTGCGGCTTACCGACCGCCCAAAGCGGTTGTGTGACCACCAGATTCCCTGCCTGGGCCTCCCAGAGCCGTGTTGTCTCTCCTCTCCAGCTTCAGAAGTGCTGACAGGAATGGCTGCCGGCGTTCAGTGAGGAGGAGGGGGCCGTGGGCGTGCCTCAGAAAGTGCGGGAATCTGGTGCCCCACGATGCTCAGTGAGGGGGGAGGAGGATACAAAGTATGCTCCAGCCCTCAGCGCTGACGTCCAGTGCAGCGTCCCGCCCTTCCCCTGACTGGCAGGCCCGGGGGCGGGAATATGCGGTACTAGGCCGCAAAAGCCGGGGACTAAAGTTATAAGCGCGGCCGGCAAATAAGCGCGGTCAGCGCGGTAGTCCCGGCGCACTAACACACCCAGCAGTGCTGCAGCGTGTATGACACAAGCGCTCCATGCGCCGTCCCCAAGGGGACACACAGTAGCAGGGCCTTGTCCCTGACGATACCCGGCTCCTGTCCAGCAGAATCCCCAGGGGCTGCGGAGGGAGCACGGTCCCAGTGCCTGGAGACCGATTAGGATCCCACTTCACCCAGAGCCCTTAAGGGATGGGGAAGGAAAACAGCATGTGGGCTCCTGCCTATGTACCCGCAATGGGTACCTCAACCTTAACAGCACCGCCGACCAGAGTGGGGTGAGAAGGGAGCATGCTGGGGGCCCTGTTATGGGCCCTCTTTTCTTCCATCCGACATAGTCAGTAGCTGCTGCTGACTAAAATGTGGAGCTATGCGTGCATGTGTGCCTCCTTCGCACAAAGCATAAAAACTGAGGAGCCCGTGATGCACGGGGGGGGTGTATAGGCAGAAGGGGAGGGGTTTACACTTTTAAGTGTAATACTTTGTGTGGCCTCCGGAGGCAGAAGCTATACACCCAATTGTCTGGGTCTCCCAATGGAGCGACAATGTAAAACTGTAAAGGGGAAAAAAGCGCAATAGGGTCTTACCCGGTATGAGGGTGGACAAACAATACAAAGAAGCACTCACCTGGTGAGGTTGTGCCAGTCACAACCCCTTATGATAGCCTGTGAGTGCCTGGTGGTTTAGCTGCAGCCCCGGGAGAGGAATTTTGTATCACACAGGTAGAAGAAAAGACCGGGTTTATGCCGCGCTGAAAACCACTGATGCGTGTAAATTAAAAGATTTCCTTTTTATTGGATAGTTCCTACGCGTTTCAGAGACATCCGTCTCCTTCCTCAGGATATGAATATGAATTCTTTTCATGAGGAAGGAGACGGATGTCTCTGAAACGCGTAGGAACTAGCCAATAAAAAGGAAATCTTTTAATTTACACGCATCAGTGGTTTTCAGCGCGGCATAAACCCGGTCTTTTCTTCTACCTGTGTGATACAAAATGGAGCGACAAAGAAGAGAAACATCCCTCATCGGCTCGAAAGGTGGTTTCTGAAGAGCCGTTAGCACCCTGTTAAGATCCCAGGGTTCTAGCGGACGCTTGTAAGGTGGGACTATGTGGCAAACCCCCTGCAGGAACGTGCGGACCTGCGGAAGCCTGGCTAGACGCTTTTGAAAAAACACGGAAAGCGCCG
This sequence comes from Anomaloglossus baeobatrachus, assembly GCF_048569485.1. Lineage (NCBI taxonomy): Eukaryota > Metazoa > Chordata > Amphibia > Anura > Aromobatidae > Anomaloglossus > Anomaloglossus baeobatrachus. The sequence goes on along the minus strand of NC_134362.1, from coordinate 184,802,063 downwards.
ATACCTGTCCCTTGAGAGAGCCGAGAGACAAACCCTTGTCCATTCCGGATTGAAGGAAAGACAGAAAAGTGGGTAAGGCAAACGGCCAGGGGGTAAAACCCTTATCAGAGCACCAGGATAAGAAGATCCTCCACGTCCTGTGGTAGATCTTGGCGGACGTTGGTTTCCTAGCCTGCCTCATAGTGGCAATGACCTCTTGAGATAACCCTGAAGACGCTAGGATCCAGGACTCAATGGCCACACAGTCAGGTTGAGGGCCGCAGAATTCAGATGGAAAAAAGGCCCTTGAGACAGCAAGTCTGGTCGGCCTACTTCAACACAAAGCAAAAAACTGATGGGCCCGTGATGCACGGGAGGGTGTATAGGCAGAGGGGAGGGGTTACACTTTTTAAAGTGTAATACTTTGTGTGGCCTCCGGAGGCAGAAGCTATACACCCAATTGTCTGGGTCTCCCAATGGAGCGACAAAGAAAGAAAAATATTCATTTACATCCTTCCTCGTGGTTTCCTAGCGCGGTTTTTAAACCCGTTTTTCCTCCAGTCTACACTTTGATATCCTTAACGTGACCTAATAGAAAGAGCCGACATCGCTCTGTGCAGTGGCTGACTGCTGCTGCTTGAGACGTGAGTGCGGTAGTTTTTTGGGGTGCTGGGAGCGGTATCTCTACCTTGAACCTCTGAAAATCTGCAGCATAGTTAGTTCTACTTAAAATTAAAACAGGGACCTTAACCAGCAACTCAGTGACTTTATTTTAGACAATTTTGCTTTAATTCCACGTTGTGTAAGATCTCTGCTTGCAATCAGTGAATGTAAACGTTTATATTCATATCCACTTTGCACTGAACAAGAAGCGTAGATAACGCTCTGTGAGCTGAATATATCCACAGCGACCAACACAAATCGTCATCTGATGGAATCGTTCCCAAATGTCTCCGCACCAATTGTGTCTGTGACCATTGCAAAAAAAAACCTGCAATATGACAATGTTTTAACAAACCCTTTAGCTCGTGGTGGATTGTCCAGACTGTTTAAATTGTAACGTCTTCATTATGGCTGACTAATTTTTTGAAGTACAGACCCTTGCAGTGGATGTAGCCCCCCCCCCCTTCCCCCATAAAAATCACACCGTCCATTTCAGCAGCAATTGCAACACTAAATGTGGAGGGGCTACATCAGTCTGTGAGGCTGTGCGCTTAGTTTAGAAGTTTAGTTTGGGCTGACAGAAACCTGTAACTGTGAGAATGAGGATGGCTCAGGATGCAGAATATAATAGCGCTATACAGTGTCCACCCATATCCTGTCCACCGCCATTAACTTGAGAAGGGCAGCAGCTAAAGGCATAGAAGTGGTGTCTAGGTATAGTAAAGTAGCCATGCGCTACGCAATGAAACCACCTATAGCGCCACCTGCTGGAAAACAACGGCGTTAGCTTTTTTTTTTCTCAAAAACAGAACGAGATAAGGCCCCGTCACACTAAGCAACATCGCTAGCAACATCGCTGCTAACGAACTTTTGTGATGTTGCTAGTGATGTTGCTGTGTGTGACATCCAGCAACAACCTGGCCCCTGCTGTGAGGTCGTTGGTTGTTGCTGAATGTCCTGGGCCATTTTTTAGTTGTTGCTGTCCTGCTGTGAAGCACAGATCGCTGTGTGTGACAGCGAGACAGCAACAACTAAATGTGCAGGCAGCAGGAGCCGGCTTCTGCAGAGGCTGGTAACCAATGTAAACATCGGGTAACCAAGAAGCCCTGTCCTTGGTTACCCGATATTTACCTTTGATACCAGCCTCAGCCGCTCTCACTGTCAGTGCCGGCTCCTGCTCTGTGCACATGTAGCTGCAGGACACATCGGGTTAATTAACCCGATGTGTGCTGTAGCTAGGAGAGCAAGGAGCCAGCGCTAAGCATTGTGCGCTGCTCCCTGCTCTGTGCACATGTAGCTGCAGCACACATCGGGTAATTAACCCCATGTGTGCTGTAACTAGGAGAGCAGGGAGCCAGCGCTCACTGTGCGCTGCTCCCTGCTCTCTGCACGTGTGGCTGGTCACTGGTTGCTGGTGAGCTCACCAGCAACTCGTGTAGCGACGCTCCAGCGATCCCTGCCAGGTCAGGTTGCTGGTGGGATCGCTGGAGCGTCGCAGTGTGACATCTCACCAGCAACCTCCTAGCAACTTACCAGCGATCCCTATCGTTGTTGGGATCGCTGGTAAGTTGCTTAGTGTGACTGGACCTATAGAGAGAAAAAAAAAGTAATTAACAAATTGTAGGGCATCATCAATTCAATAGGAATTGACACCTTACATACAGAAATGAAACCCATGACCCCCCCAAAACATTGAATGCTGGTCACGCATATGGCGCTCATTTAACTTTGATGCTCAAAGTGGCCCCCGTCATCTGCAATGCACATCTGGCCTCTGCACAGCATACTGTATCTTGCTGCACGTTGTGCAATATGGTAGGTGACACGTTTGCACAAGCATCTGTGATACATCGTCGTAGGTCCTGCAATGTTGGTGGAGGGGTCGCATACACCTGCTGTTTGATGTGACCTCACAGAAAGAAGTCCAATGGGGTCAGGTCAGGTGAGCGGAGGCCACTCCACATAGCCACCATACCCAATGACTTGTAGGAAGGTCTCCATGAGGTATTGTTTCACGTCCGCAGCCTTATGAGTTTTACACGTTCTAATCATAGCATTTCTGTATGCAAGGTGTCGATTCGTATTGAATTGATGATGCCCTACAACTTTGTAATTCACTTTTTTTCTCTATCTCGTTCCGTTTTCGAGATAAAAATGCTAACTCCGTTGTTTTCCACCAGGTGGCGCTATAGGTGGTTTCATTGCGTAGCGCATGGCTAGTTTACTATACCTAGACACTACTTCTATGCATATAGCTGCCGCTGTTCTCAAGTTAATGGTGGTGGACAGGATATGGGTGGACACACTGTATACGCATAATAAGCTATATATCAACAGAAGAAGCAGAGAGGCTAATTTAAATGTTTTGCGCTTTTATTTTTTTGTTTCTCTCTGGCGCTTTGTTGGCCACACACACAAAAAATAACGGGAGGCTGACCCTAATAATTCTTTATTTAATGGCCTTCAGCTGGATCTTGAGCTAAGGCAACTTGATGGATGAATGCTCCACAAGAAGATAGATCTTGTGCAGCCTAAATAGGTCCACCAGGGTCTTCTCCGCCTAAATAGGTCCACCAGGGTCTTCTCCGCCTAAATAGGTCCACCAGGGTCTTCTCCGCCTAAATAGGTCCACCAGAGTCTTCTCCGCCTAGATGGGTCCACCAGGGTCTTCTCCGCCTAAATAGGTCCACCAGGGTCTTCTCCGCCTAAATAGGTCCACCAGAGTCTTCTCCGCCTAGATGGGTCCAGCAGGGTCTTCTCCGCCTAAATAGGTCCACCAGAGTCTTCTCCGCCTAGATGGGTCCACCAGGGTCTTCTCCGCCTAAATAGGTCCACCAGGGTCTTCTCCGCCTAAATAGGTCCACCAGAGTCTTCTCCGCCTAGATGGGTCCACCAGGGTCTTCTCCACCTAAATAGGTCCACCAGGGTCTTCTCCGCCTAAATAGGTCCACCAGGGTCTTCTCCGCCTAGATGGGTCCACCAGGGTCTTGTCTGCTGTTATCTTGATTGTATTAAGCCATAATTACATCTTGTGGGGTTTTTTTTTCCTCCACTGGGTTGCAGAGATCTGGTCTTTTGAAATCTGTAAGTTTCCACGTCAACCAAAAGGGCGTTAACTTTTTCCCCTGAATGATTTTGTCCAATCATGAAAAGGCAGCAACATAGAGCGGAAAAAATGACACAAAGGAGGTCTAAACAGGCATTGTTAGTGTGATCTGTTTACACTGATGTATCTATTGGAGTTCTCCTGTCGCTTCCAGTTCTGAGCGAGGAGGAGGAGAGCTGCAGTGTTTCTCACACGAGACGTTCTGGATCTACCCCAGGTATTGAATCCTTATTCTCCCGATACCCGAGATATAAACACTGGTCTTGGGTGACAAACACTGCAGCTCTCCTCCTGTCCCAGTAAAGTGATGGGAGTGTGATCCAGTTCTCATCAGATCACGCTGATAAAACCTCTTCAGACCTTCTCTCTGCAATTTTGCCATTTTTTTTCCCTAACGCCACCATTTTATGATTGGGCAACACCATACAGGAGGAAAATATAAATGTCCTAAAGAATAATCCCTGAATATCCCTAGGTTGTATTGAAAATTTCCATATACAGTACAGACCAAAAGTTTGGACACACCTTCTCATTCAAAGATTTTTTTTCTTTATTTTCAGGACTCTGAAAATTGTAGATTCATATTGAAGGCATCAAAACTATGAATTTTCACATGTGGAATGAAATACTTAACAAAAAAGTGTGAAACAACTGAAAATATGTCTTATATTCTAGGTTCTTCAAAGTAGCCACCTTTTGCTTTGATTACTGCTTTGCACACTCTTGGCATTCTCTTGATGAGCTTCAAGAGGCAGTCACCGGAAATGGTCTTCCAACAGTCTTGAAGGAGTTCCCAGAGATGCTTAGCACTTGTTGGCCCTTTTGCCTTCACTCTGCGGTCCAGCTCACCCCAAACCATCTCGATTGGGTTCAGGTCTGGTGACTGTGGAGAACAGGTCATCTGGCGTAGCACCCCATCACTCTCCTTCTTAGTTAAATAGGCCTTACACAGCCTGAAGGTGTGTTTGGGGTCATTGTCCTGTTGAAAAATAAATGATGGTCCAACTAAACGCAAACCGAATGGAATAGCACGCCACTGCAACATGCTGTGGTAGCCATGCTGGTTCTGTATGCCTTCAATTTTGAATAAATCCCCAACAGTGTCACCAGCAAAGCCCCCCCACACCATCACACCTCCTCCTCCATGCTTCACGGTGGGAACCAGGCATGTAGAGTCCATCCGTTCACCTTTTCTACAAAGACACGGTGGTTGGATCCAAAGATCTCAAATTTGGACTCATCAGACCAAAGCACAGATTTCCACTGGTCTAATGTCCATTCCTTGTGTTCTTTACCCAAACAAGTCTCTCCTGCTTGTTGCCTGTCCTTAGCAGTGGTTTCCTAGCAGCTATTTTACCATGAAGGCCTACTGCACAAAGTCTCCTCTTAACAGTTGTTCTAGAGATGAGAAGGTGTGTCCAAACTTTTGGTCGGTACTGTAGATTTTGTAAGACCATATCTCTGCAATGCTGTACGAAGGAGTTTCAATCAGCCCTTTTTTTACTGATGTATACAATTTAAAGGGAAACTTTCATGTTTTCATGATATTTATTATTTTGTTTTAAAGGGTTAGTCCCAAAAAATAATAAAACCCCTCCATTCAATAGAGGATAACGTACTGATCACTAGGGGTCACTGAACTATCTTGAAAAGTAATCTCTGTAAATTAGAAATTCTTTATTTCCGCTCTATCCATCGTCTATGGAACTGACAAGAGTACAGTGCTCAGTAGCAGTACCATGGACAATGAACAGAGCGAGGGTCCAGCATGTGCAGAGCCTGGTATCCTGATTCTCGAGATTGCAGGTCCTGGTCACCAGGAAGCCAACATATGGATTGGGGGTAATTTTTCACCAAAATAGTAAGTTAACATACACTAAAAGTTGACAAATCTCTCATTATACATTTAATTATCAAAAAGCTTTAAAAGTGTAACTTAATTTTCACGGCTTGAATTCCACAGCAGTTGCCGCCATGCTTTCACCTGTGCATTTTTGTAGAACGGGTCCGTTATTACATTACTATAAATTATGGAGTATATTTGATAGAATTATTTATGGTCTAAAGGGAATCAGTCACCAGGTTTTTGCCACCTAATCTGAAAGCAGCATAATATAGGGGCAGAGATCCTGATTCCAGTGATGTGTCACTTGCTGGGCTGCTTAGTGTAGTCTTGATAAAATCACAGGGTGGCTCAGTGGTTAACACTGCAGTCTTGCAGCGCTGGGGTCCTCGGTTCGAATCCCACCAAGGACAAGATCTGCTAGGAGTTTGTATGTTCTCCCCATGCTTGCGTGGGTTTCCTCCCACACTCCAAAAACATACAGATTGTGAGCCCCAATGGGGACAGTGTTCCTGATGTATGTAAAGCGCTGCGGAATACGTTAGCGCTATATAAAAATAAAGATTTATTTTTATTTTGTTTAATCAGCAGTAGATTATCATTACAGGACTACTTGGTGTGCTGCAGGTAGTCCAGCATATTCATCACTTGTCTGCTAGGACCCATGAGGAATGTTTCACTAGTGATAAAAGAGGCCGATATTTGTCCATCTCTGTGCTATAAAATTTGATATATTAGAACACAAGGTGATTAAAAGAGCAAAGTTTACTTATAAATAAAGGTATTTAAAACGAAAAGTTGTTAAAAATGAGTGGCCTGTGCTGCCGCCTGCCTCCGATCCGGATCCGCTCACACATCCCCACCATCTTCATCCAGAAGAAATTCCTGGATCTCTTTTCTCATCTCAGACCTAAAAGCACAGACATAGAAAAGGTAAAATGTTAATAGTTTACTAATATAAAGGGTAACCAAGACGCCACCACCAAGCAGGTACTGCACCGACGTCCTATATACTTATGGATTGGCAGTGGTCCAATGTCAGAATTAAGACGCCGGTAACCATCTGGTTGATTCCTAAGGAATCCTACTAGCTGGAGCCCCCTATATACAGTGTGTCCACCCATATCCTGTCCACCGCCATTAATTTGAGAACGGCGGTAGCTACAGGCATAGAAGTGGTGTCTAGGTATAGTAAAGTAGCCATGTGCTACGCAATGAAACCACCTATAGCGCCACCTGGTGGAAAACAACGGAGTTAGCATTTTTATCTCGAAAACGGAACGAGATAGAGAAAAAAAAAGTGAATTACAAAGTTGTAGGGCATCATAAATTCAATACGAATCAACACCTTGCATACAGAAATGCTATGATTAGAACGTGTAAAGCTCACAAGGATGCGGACGTGAAGCGATACCTCATAGAAACCTTCCTACAAGTCATTGGGTATGGTGGCTGTGTGGAGTGGCCTCCGCTCACCTGACCTGACCTGACCCCATTGGACTTCTTTCTGTGAGGTCTCATCAAACAGCAGGTGTATGCGACCCCTCCACCAACATTGCAGGACCTACGATGATGTACCACAGATGCTTGTGCAAACGTGTCACCTACCATATTGCCCAACGTGCAGCAAGATACAGTATGCTGTGCAGAGGCCAGATGTGCATTGCAGCTGACGGGGGCCACCAAGAGCATCAAAGTTAAATGAGTGCCATATGCGTGACCAGCATTCATGGGGGAGTCATGGGTTTCATATCATAGCATTTCTGTATGCAAGGTGTCGATTCGTATTGAATTGATGATGCCCTACAACTTTGTAATTCACTTTTTTTCTCTATCTCGTTCCGTTTTCGAGATAAAAATGCTAACTCCATTGTTTTCCACCAGGTGGCGCTATAGGTGGTTTCATTGCGTAGCGCATGGCTACTTTACTATACCTAGACACCACTTCTATGCCTATAGCTGCCGCCGTTCTCAAGTTAATGGCAGTGGATAGGATATGGGTGGACACACTGTATTTACAATTTACGCCCCTGGTGGGGAAAACCTCCACATGTGCAAGATGTTCCCTGCTAGAAAGATCCAATGCATTGTAGTATTGTCATGCAACTTTCGTGTATGCAAAAAAAAAGTTTCGCCACCTCCTTCTTCTCCTATCAGTCTGTGATCAGTCTGGATATCCCAGGGATATCCAGTTTTTTTTCTCCCCATGGCCCATAGACTTGCTGAGGTTAAACTGATCCTCAGATTTTGCACTTATTACTTTCCTCGCAAAAAAACCCACGGCTATGTGAACAGCCCCACAGACTCATGAGCTCCTGGCCACACGGCTGGCATAGAAAGCTGCCATGAGAATGAGGCCTTAGGTGCTCAATCCAGAATTTCTATGGGACTTTCCTGTCCACAGCTCTGTACAGACCAGAATATGACTCAGACGCTGGTCTATGGAAAAGCAACTTACCTGCGGCTCCTGTGCTCGGCCTCCTGCATGATGTATTGAGGGAAGGCACTCACCGACGTCTGGTACATGGGGAAGAAAGAAGAAAAACTGGTCACAGACTAAATAGTGCATCTGATAAGGAATAAAACCAATTGCACATCAACTGGAGTTTGTCTTTTTCCTGAACTGGAGGAGGTCACCAGGACAGGACACGCGCTTGAAAGGGCCTCATTCAGGCGGCCATAATGCAGACTAATTTTCACACCCATAATAAAGCCACAAGTCCTGACCTGACTACAGGTGTTATGACCTAAACGTAGGCAGTAGGTCGAGTCACAGACTTGCAATCAGGCCATGAGACTTCCAACCTGTGGGATCTCTGCCAGTCCTGAAAATGAAGGGGTTCACCTCAACCCATGCAAAACGACGTTTTGGCTTCTAGGAAGCCTTCATCGGGGTTTTGCGTACAAAGCGTTGAGGGATTAGGGGAAAAGAAGGGAATTTTGTTTACTTACCGTAAATTCCTTTTCTTCTAGCTCTAATTGGGAGACCCAGACAATTGGGTGTATAGGCTATGCCTCCGGAGGCCGCACAAAGTATTACACTCAAAAGTGTTAAGCCCCTCCCCTTCTGCCTATACACCCCCCGTGCTCCCACGGGCTCCTCAGTTTTGGTGCAAAAGCAAGAAGGAGGAAAAAGAATTATAAACTGGTTAAAAGTAACTTCAATCCGAAGGAATATCGGAGAACTGAAACCATTCAACATGAACAACATGTGTACACAAAAAACAGGGGCGGGCGCTGGGTCTCCCAATTAGAGCTAGAAGAAAAGGAATTTACGGTAAGTAAACAAAATTCCCTTCTTCTTTGTCGCTCTATTGGGAGACCCAGACAATTGGGACGTCCAAAAGCAGTCCCTGGGTGGGTAAAATAATACCTCATAATAGAGCCGTAAAACGGCCTCTTCCTACAGGTGGGCAACCGCCGCCTGAAGGACTCGTCTACCTAGGCTGGCATCCGCCGAAGCATAGGTATGCACCTGATAGTGCTTCGTGAAAGTGTGCAGGCTCGACCAGGTAGCCGCCTGACACACCTGCTGAGCCGTAGCCTGGTGCCTCAAAGCCCAGGACGCGCCCACGGCTCTGGTAGAATGGGCCTTCAGCCCTGAGGGAACCGGAAGCCCAGCAGAACGGTAGGCTTCGATAATTGGCTCCTTGATCCACCGAGCCAGGGTTGATTTGGAAGCCTGTGACCCTTTACGCTGGCCAGCGACAAGGACAAAGAGTGCATCCGAGGGGCGCCGTACGAGAAATGTAGAGTCTGAGTGCTCTCACCCAATCTAACAAGTGCCAATCCTTTTCACATTGGTGAACTGGATGAGGATAAAAAGAAGGTAAGGAGATATCCTGATTAAGATGAAAGGAGGATACCACCTTAGGGAGAAAATCCGGAACCGGACGTAGAACCACCTTGTCCTGGTGAAACACCAGGAAAGGGGCTTTGCACGACAATGCTGCTAGCTCAGACACTCTCCGAAGAGAAGTGACTGCTACTAGAAAAACCACTTTCTGCGAAAGTCGTGAGAGGGAAGTATCTCTCATTGGCTCGAATGGTGGTTTCTGAAGAACCATCAGAACCCTGTTGAGATCCCAGGGTTCTAACGGCCGCTTGTAAGGAGGAACAATGTGACAAACCCCCTGCAGGAACGTGCGTACCTGTGGAAGCCTGGCTAGGCGCTTCTGGAAAAACACAGAGAGCGCTGAGACTTGTCCCTTAAGGGAGCCGAGTGACAAACCCTTTTCCAGTCCAGATTGAAGGAAGGACAGAAAAGTGGTCAAGTCAAAAGGCCAGGGAGCGACGAGGATGGCGCGGCGGCAGTCGGTCCTGATCTTGCGTAACACTCTGGGCAACAGTGCCAGCGGAGGAAACACATAAGGGAGCTGAAACTGCGACCATCCTGAACTAAGGCGTCTGCCGCCAGAGCTCTGGGATCTTGAGACCGTGCCATGAACACTGGTACCTTGTTGTTGTGCCGGGACGCCATGAGGTCGACGTCCAGCACCCCCCAGCAGCAACGGATCTCCTGAAACACGTCCGTGTGAAGGGACCATTCCCCTGCGTCCATGCCCTGGCAACTGAGATAATCTGCTTCCCAGTTTTCCACGCCTGGGGTGTGAACTGCGGATATGGTGGATGCCGTGGCTTCCACCCACATCAAAATCCGCCGGACTTCCTGGAAGGCTTGCCGGCTGCGTGTGCCGCCTTGGTGGTTGATGTATGCCACCGCTGTGGAATTGTCCGACTGAATTCGGATCTGCTTGCCCTCCAGCCACTGCTGGAACGCTTTCTGGGCAAGATACACTGCCCGTATTTCCAGAACGTTGATCTGAAGCGAGGACTCTTGCTGGGTCCACGTACCCTGAGCCCTGTGGTGGGGAAAAAAAAAATCGCTCCCCACCCTGACAGACTCGCGTCCGTCGTGACTACTTCCCAGGATGGGGGTAGGAAGGATTTCCCCTTCGATAACGAAGTGGGAAGAAGCCACCACCGAAGGGAAGCTTTGGTCGCCTGAGAGAGGGAGACGGTCCTGTCGAGGGACGACTGCTTCCTGTCCCATTTGCATAGGATGTCCCATTGAAGGGGACGCAGGTGAAACTGCGCGAAAGGGACTGCCTCCATTGCTGCCACCATCTTCCCCAGGAAGTGCATGAGGCGCCTCAAGGGGTGTGACTGGCCTTGAAGGAGAGATTGTTGTCCTTTCTGTAGTGCCTACTGCTTGAACAGCGGAAGCTTCACTATCGCTGAGAGGGTATGAAACTCCATGCCAAGATATGTCAGCGATTGGGCCGGTGTCATATTTGACTTTGGAAAATTGATGATCCACCCGACACCCTGGAGAGTCTCCAGGGAAGCGTCGAGGATGCGTTGGCATGCCTCTTGAGAGGGTGCCTTGATCAGCATCCAAGTACGGGATCACCGAGTGACCCTGCGAGTGTAGGAGCGCTACTACAGTAGCCATAACCTTGGTAAAAACCCGTGGGGCTGTTGCCAGGCCGAACGGCAGTGCCACGAATTGCAGGTGTTCGTTTCCTATGGCGAAGCGCAAGAAGCGCTGGCTCTGGAGCAATCGGTACGTGGAGATAAGCATCTTTGATATCGATCGATGCAAGGAAATCTCCTTGGGACATTGAGGCGATGACGGAGCGGAGGGATTCCATCCTGAACCGTCTGGTTTTACATGTTTGTTGAGCAGTTTCAGGTCCAGGACCGGGCGGAAAGACCCGTCCTCCTTTGGGACCACAAACAAGATGGAGTAAAAACCGTGGCTCAGTTGCTGAAGAGGAACCGGGATCACCACTCCTTCTGCCTTCAGAGTGCACAGCGCCTGCAGAAGAGCCTCGGCTCGCTAGGGAGGCGGGAATGACCTGAAGAATCGAGTCGGGGGACGAGAGGTGAACTCAATCTTGTAACCGTGAGACAGAATGTCTCTCACCCAGCGGTCTCTTATTTGTGGCAGCCAGGTGTCGCAAAAGCGGGAGAGCCTGCCACCGACCGAGGATGCTACTAGAGGAGGTCGAAGTCATGAGGAAGCCGCTTTGTTAGCGGCGCCTCCGGTGTCCTTTTAAGGACGTGACTTAGACCGCCATGCCTGAGAGTTCCTTTGTTCTTTCTGAGACCTTTTGGACGAGGAGAATTGGGACCTGCCCCGCCCTGAAAGGACCGAAACCTCAACTGCCCTCTCCTCTGTTGGGGTATGTCCTGTTTGGACTGGGGTAAGGATGTATCCTTTCCCTTGGATTGTGTGATGATTTCATCCAGACGCTCGCCAAACAGCCTGTCGCCAGAAATTGGCAAACTGGTTAAGCGCTTTTTTGGAAGCAGAATCTGCCTTCCATTCCCGTAGCCACAAGGCCCTGCGGAGTACCACCGAATTGGCGGCCGCGACCGCCGTACGGCTCGCAGAGTCCAGGACAGCAATAATAGCGTAAGACGCAATTGCCGAGGTCTGGGTGGTAATGGGTGCCACTTGTGGCGCGGCCGTGCATGTGGCTGCTTCAATTTGCGCTTGACCTGCTGAGATAGCTTGTAGCGCCCATACGGCTGCGAATGCTGGGGCAAAAGAAGCTCCGATAGCTTCATAGATGGATTTCAACCAGAGCTCCATCTGCCTGTCAGTGGCATCCTTGAGCGAGGCCCCCTCTTCCACTGCAAGTATGGATCTAGCCGCCAGTCTGGAGATTGGAGGATCCACTTTGGGACACTGAGTCCAACCTTTAACCACGTCAGGGGGAAAAGGATAACGTGTATCCTTAAGGCGCTTAGAAAACCGCTTATCTGGACAAGCATGATGAATCTGGACTGCCTCTCTGAAATCAGAGTGGTCCAGAAACATACTCGGTGTAAGAGAAGCTGACTCCTCCGCCGGAGGAGCTGAGGGAGAAATATCCAGCATTTGATCGATGGACGCAATAAGATCGTTCACTATGGCGTCCCCGTCTGGAGTATTAAGATTGAGAGCGCCCTCAGGATCAGAATCCTGATCCGCTGTCTCCGCATCATCAACCAGAGATTCCCCCCGCTGAGACCCTGAACAATATGATGTCGAGGGAAATTCTAAGCGAGCTCGCTTAGTCAGTCTGGGGCTGGGGTCTAAGTCAGAACCCTCAGTCTGGGATGTATGAGATACCCTGGGAGGACATTGTTGGTCCAACTGAGGGGGGCCAGGGAACAATGATTCAACAGAGTCCCTGTGCTGAGATACCGGCCTGGACTGCAAGGCTTCTAGTATCTTAGTCATAGTCTCAGAGAGTTTTGCAAACTCCGTCCCCATCACTAGGACAGTGTCAACAGGTGGCTCCCCCTGGGCCCCTCTTAGCAGAGGCCCTGGCTGAAGAAGTGTCACAGGGGCCGAACATTGCACACAATGAGGGTCAATGGAACCTGCCGGCAGCTGGGTCGTACAAGCGACGCAGGCAGTATAATAAGCCTGTGCTTTGGCACCCCTGCCTTTTGTGGGCGCCATGCTATTGTTTTCCCTGAGTAACACACTAGGGTATATAGCCAGAATGAACTGTGCTCATACAGTGTAAAATATATACTATAAACAAATAATGTATCAATACACTACAGCACCATGGGGCTAGCACCACAGGTGCTGCTTACCATCCGCCTAAAGCGGTTATGAGGCCACCAGAGACCGTGTCTGGGTCTCCCAGGGTTAATCCCTCTCTGCAGCGTCGGAGGAGCTGACAGGAATGGCTGCGGCGTCCTGACGAGAGGAGGGAGCCGTGGGCGTGGCCGAGAAAGTGCGGGAACTGGTGCTCACACTGTGCACAGTGATGGGGGTGGGGTATGGAAATCATACTCCAGCCCTCAGTGCTGCTCGTTCCGTGCAGCGTCCCGCCCTTCCCCTGCCTGTCAGGGCTGAGGGCGGGAGAAAGGGAAACTAGGCCGCAAGCAAGCCGGGGACTCGAGTATACGCGTGGCCGCCGTAAAAGCGCGGCCGACGCCGAAGTCCCCGGCGAACTACAAGTCCCAGCCGCGCCGCAGTTTCCCATGGCAGCGGCGGTTAGCGCGGTAGCCCCTACATATAAACACACTCAGCGACGCTGAGTGTGTAATGGCACAGTTTAACCCGGTCAGCGCCGCGGTCCCCGGTGCACTAGCACACCCAGCAAAGCTGAGGTGTTGCCGTGCGCGGTCCCCACAGGGATACAGAGTACCTTCACGTAGCAGGGCCATGTCCCTGAACTGTACCCGGCTCCTATCCAGCAGGCTCCACAGGAGTTGTGGATGAAGCACGGTCTCAGTGCCTGGAGACCGATAGGATCCCACTTCACCCAGAGCCCTGAGGGGGATGGGGAAGGAAAGCAGCATGTGGGCTCCAGCCTCCGTACCCGCAATGGATACCTCAACCTTAACAACACCGCCGACAAGAGTGGGGTGAGAAGGGAGCATGCTGGGGGCCCTATATGGGCCCACTTTTCTTCCAACCGACATAGTCAGCAGCTGCTGCTGACTAATCTGTGGAGCTGTGCTGTGCGTGTCTGACCTCCTTCGCACAAAGCAAAAAACTGAGGAGCCCGTGGGAGCACGGGGGGTGTATAGGCAGAAGGGGAGGGGCTTAACACTTTTGAGTGTAATACTTTGTGCGGCCTCCGGAGGCATAGCCTATACACCCAATTGTCTGGGTCTCCCAATAGAGCGACAAAGAAAAACCTGCAATATCAGATGATGCTCAGGGCGTCTGCGGTATGGGTAAGGTGCCCGAGAATGCAGAGACAAAGCATATGTCAGGTATTGGTGGTGTGAAGGCCTAGGCTATGAATCGTTTGTCCAGTATAATAAGATAATCCGTCCTTTTGAATGTTTTATGGATTGCATCTCCACATATACCTAATTGAACTATTAACGGAATGTGTAACCAAAACAAATGATGCTTAGGGCTAAAGTAGAATAAGTTTTAGTTCATGAATAAGTATCTAAAATTCATGAATAGAAGAGATACTTATCTGTAGTGTCAAATAGGTAACTATCATTCTTGAATAGAAGAGATTTGAAACTACAGATAAGTATCTCTTCTATTCATGAATGTCAGTTATCTGTAGTTTCAAATAGGTAACTGACATTCATGAATAGAAGAGATACTTATGTGTAGTTTCAAATAGGTAAGTATCTCTTCTATTCATGAATGTCAGTTACCTATTTGAAACTACAGATAGGTAACTATCATTCTTGAATAGAAGAGATACTTATCTGTAGTTTCAAATAAGTAACTGACATTGTTCTATTCATAGACTCTATGCCTATGACACATCTGAAATGCTTTACTAAGGGAATGAGCTAAACCCAAGCTAATTGGTTGGTTAAGAGACAATGCAGAAAAATTGTATAAGAATGTTATGCTTTGAATACAAGGGCACTGTGCTTCTCCCAAATAGAGATACGTCTCTGTGTGGTCATTTTCCTGATTCATATACATCTGCGTAGTTTGGATTCGGAATCCTCTTCTGAGACCCTGAGAGAGACCGGGAGGTCTCCCCCAACAGTTTGCAGTGATAGCTGCCGCCGCAATCACTACCACCACTGCCTGGGACTTTGTCCATTAAACGCCTGTGGACACACTGCTCTTCTATCCTCTAACCTGACATATTATTTATCTCTGCATTCATTACCCATAACACAGACGTCCTGCGCGCCATCTGGTATTGCAGATTTTTTTCCCCTAAACCCTCAACGCTTTATATGCAAAACCCTGATGAAGGCTTCCTGGAAGCCGAAACGTCGTTTTGTGACAAATCAAAAATAATAAAAAAAAAAAATAATAATTCTATTTGACCCTTTGTTGTCTCTTGAGTGTTGGAGTTACCCTTTATGATTACTAATTTTTTTTTCCTCCTAGAACCTACTTTTTTTTTTTTTTTTTGAGCTGGACCCTATCTTTTATATACTGAAAATAAAGGGGCCATGGCACAGCCTCAGCCTCAGCCCCCTCCCTGCACACGGCTGGGGTACAAACTGCACCCGGCCCCAATCACTTGCCGTCACTTTATCAGAAACGAATACTCTCTTATGGGGGTTAAATTTACAATTACTGAATTCTGAGATAATTCAGGAGCGTTCACTAATTCAGAGTAGAGTTTATCTATTTCTGGAAGCCCCACCATGTCCCCAAATAACAGGACAGAGTGAAATCCTTTATTGCCCCTGTGGGGACCCTCAAGGTTAATGTAACACTTGTTTCAGTGTCCCCATAGATTGCACTGACTCCTGGGGTGCAGGACACCCCGAGATTAGCTCCCGTTTTGTTAGAATGATTTCTTACCCCCCCCCTTTAAAGAGAATTGGACAACAAATGCATCCTGTAATCAGGGCGTATATAATATATCCTAATTTTAACAAGTTTGGGGAGATTTTTACACTTTTTTCTGGCTAATTTCACCTACCACATCCTTGACCGTCACTCTGCAGCTGTAGCATAAGAAGGACGTGAAGTCTTGTATCCTAAGAGCACTGGAGGGGACAGACATGGATTATTTAAAAAAAAAAAAAAACCATATACACAGCAGGTGATATAAGTATTGAACACGTCACTAAATTCGTCAGTAAGTACGTACATTTTTAAAGGTGCTATTGACATAAATTTCTCACCAGATGTCGGTAACAACCCATCCAATTCACACAGGCAAAGAAATCAAACCATAGATGTCCATAAATTAAGTGATGTGTAATAGTAAGAAATGACATAGTGAAAAAGTATTGAACACATGAGGAAAGAGCGGTGCAAAAAGCCATGGAAAGTCATCAGGAAATAGAAAGCAATCCTGCCCCTTAGTCATAAATAATATCAACTGGTTCAACTGATCTATATGGTTCAACTGTCCTATAAAAAGATGTCTCATTACCAAGATGCCACACAAAAAACATCTCATGATGGGTAAAACTAGTGAGCGGTCTCAAGACCTTCGCAACGTTAATGTTGCAAACCATACTGATGGCATTGGTTTTAGAGGAATTCCTAACCTACTGAAGGTTCCAGCGAGTACAGTTAGGGATAATCTAGAAGTGGAAAGAACATCAATTCACCATAATCTGGGCACGATCAGTTGCTCCTTGCAAGATTTCAGACAGAGGAGTGAAAAGAATTATCGGAAGAGTTGTCCAAGAGCAGAGGTCCAGCTGAGGAGAGCTATAGAAAACCTGGAATCAGCAGGTAGAATGGTTTCAAAGAAAACATGTCATGCACTCCCCCCTCCATGGCCTGTATGCATGCTCATGGATGAACGCCCCTGTATGCATGCCCCTGTATGCACGCTCCCGTATGCACGCTCCTGTATGCACGCTCACCACGCAAGACTCCATTGCTGAACAAAAAGAAGGTTCAAATGCGTTTAAAGTTTACACAATGACATTTAGACAAGTCTCTGAAATACTGGGAGACTATAGACTGGATTAGACCAAAATTGATCTCTTTGGAGGACATAATACACACAATGTTTGGAGGCCAAAAGGCAAATCACCAACAAAAGTGAAGTTTGGAGGTGGGAACATGATGGTGTGTGGCTGTTTTTCAGCATATGCCACTGGGAAACATTATATAACTGAAGGAAGGATGATAGGACAAATGTTCAGAGACATTCTGATAATAATCTGCTGCCAACTACCAGGATGATGAAGAGGAGACCAGGGTGGACATTTCAGCAACACAAGGATCCCAATAACACAGAAAATTCTCAATTAGTTTCAGAGACAGAAAATAAAGCGGCTAGAATGGCCGAGCCGATCACCGGAGCTGAATCCAATAGATAATGTATGGAAGGAACTAAAGCTCAGAGACCATAGAGGAAGCCGGGACCTGCAGGATGTGAGGAGTGTTTGTACGGAAGAATGGACAAAATCCCACCTGAGCAATGCAGACGACTAGTGTCTCCATACAGGAAACGTCTTAAAGCTTCATCACCAAAAAACCCCTTTAATATGAAGTATTAAATACATTTCAGTAAGTGTGGGCAATAATTTCTCCCTGTGTCATTTCTCATTATTACAAATAACTTATAGATCATCTATGGTTTGATCGATTTGTCTAGTGGATTGGATGGGTTGTTATCGACATCTAGTAAGAAATTCATATCTATAGAATTTAGTTAGAGTATTGGTGCAGTGTTCAATACTTATTTCACTCGAAATCCATAACCAGCTGTGTGATTAATGATATGAGATATAGGCAGCATTCACCTGCTACAAGAGGTGGATTTGTCACAGCACGGTCCACTGTTGCAGCATTGCTTCTCGGGGTCTCTTGCGGCTTCTTCATTGCTTTTCGGCCTCTTTTGAGAGAGATTCTGAGATATTTGTGTGGCACAGAAGGCAGAGGCTTCACCTGATGCAAGAACAATATATAGATTATTGGGGACTGTGAGCATGCACTACGCTGTCACTGCCACAAGGGGGCAGCAAAGTCAATCAGTGGAGCGAGTGAGGGGGGTGTTGATGGCTCCGGATGCAGAAGATTATTGGACCTCCAGTCCTTACCGGTACGTGTGTCCAGATTGCACATGCACATGAGACACCTTTCCTGCTGGACGTCCTCATCTGCGGTTTCGGTCCGGAACGTATTCAGCTTCTCGCTTGTCCTGGAATAAAAATGTCAGAAACTATTATTATATAATAACGATAGACTAAAGGACGGATTCATGATCCCTGCTCTCACTGCCTGGTCCGGCAGATAAAGTCCTGCAACCTCTGTGGCCGTTTTGAAAGAGACCCAAGCACAAGGCATAAATATACGAGAGGTGGAGTAAGGGTGGAAGACCAAGGTGTCCAAGATGTAGTGGAGAGGTAGACATGGTTTGGACAAAGGACATTCACCTGTACACGGTGCTCACGGTGGAGGGGAACTCTGCCTGCAGCCTGGTGAGGAAAGACGAGGAGAGGTGCTGGATGCTGCTGTTATCAGGAGCCTAGAAAAAAAGAGAATTTTGTTTACTTACCGTAAATTCTTTTTCTTATAGTTCCGTATTGGGAGACCCAGAGAATGGGTGTTTAGCTTCTGCCTCCGGAGGACACACAAAGTACTACACCTAAAAGTGTAGCTCCTCCCTCTGAGCTTATACACCCCCTGGTGAGCCAGTCCGAGCCAGTTTAGTGCAAAAGCTGAAGGAAAATAGCCACCCACAAGTAGAACAGAACAAGAGCCGGAACAACCGGAGACTCTGTCCACGACAACAGCCGGTGATAACACGCGGAACAAGAACTTGCCAACAGGCAACAGGGAGGGTGCTGGGTCTCCCAATACGGAACTATAAGAAAAAGTATTTACGGTAAGTAAACAAAATTCTCTTTTTCTTTATCGTTCCTTTGGGAGACCCAGACCATGGGACGTCTCAAAGCAGTCCATGGGTGGGAATAAACAGAAAAACTAAGAAGTAGGCGGAACCTAACTTCACAAATGGGCGACAGCCGCCTGAAGGATGCGTCTGCCCAAGCTCGCATCTGCCGAAGCATGAGCATGCACTTGGTAGTGCTTCGAAAAGGTATGCAGGCTAGACCAAGTGGCAGCCTGACAGACTTGTTGAGCCGTAGCCTGGTGCCTGAAAGCCCAAGAGGCACCGACAGCTCTGGTCGAATGTGCCTTGATCCCCGGCGGGGGAGGCACCTGGGTACTCTGGTAGGCGTCCGAAATGGTCGACCTAATCCAACGGGCTAAGGTCGGCTTAGAAGCAGAGAGGCCCTTACGCCGACCTGTGGTTAGCACAAAAAGAGAGGTGCACCGCCTAAGAGCAGCGGTGCGAGACACATAGATCCGGAGAGCACGCACCAGATCTAGAGTATGCAGCACTTTTTCAAAGCGATGAACAGGAGCCGGACAGAAGGACGGCAAGGAAATATCCTGGTTAAGGTGGAAGGGAGAGACCACCTTAGGAAGAAAGTCCGGAGTCGGACGGAGAACCACCTTGTCTTGATGAAAAACTAAAAAAGGTGACTCCGAGGAGAGCGCAGCCAAATCAGAGACTCTCCTGAGAGAAGTTATGGCTACCAGAAAGGCCACTTTCTGTGAAAGCCGAGACAAAGAAACATCCCTAAGAGGCTCAAAGGGGGGTTTCTGCAAAACCGTGAGAACCAAGTTAAGGTCCCAGGGATCCAAGGGCCGCCGGTAAGGCGGAATGATGTGAGACGCGCCTTGCATGAAGGTGCGGACCTGAGCCAGCCGAGCGAGACGCTGCTGGAACAGAACTGACAGAGCTGAGACTTGTCCCTTGAGAGAGTTGAGGGACAGTCCTAGCTGCAGACCGGACTGAAGAAAAGAAAGAAGGGTCGGCAAGGAGAATGGCCAAGGGAGATGGTCGGTAGAGCGACACCAGGACAGGAAAATCTTCCAAGTCCTGTGATAGATCTTAGCGGAAGAAGTCATAGTGGAGATGACTTCAGGAGGAATACCAGAAGCCGTCAAAATCCAGGACTCAAGAGCCACGCCGTCAATTTGAGGGCCGCAGAATTCTGGCGGAAAAACTGACCTTGCGAGAGCAGGTCTGGACGGTCCGGGAGATGCCACGGCATCTCTACGGACAGATGGAGCAGGTCCGGATACCAAGCTCGCCTGGGCCAGTCCAGTGCAATGAGGATGACTCGACGGCCCTCCATTCTGATCTTGCGCAGGACTCTGGGCAAAAGAGCTAGAGGGGGAAACACGTAGGACAGACGAAACTGGGACCAGTCTTGAACCAGAGCGTCCGCGGCGAATGCCTGGGGATCGCGGGAGCGAGCACGTAAACAGGAACCTTGTGGTTGTGACGGGATGCCATTAGGTCCACGTCCGGAGTGCCCCATTTGCGGCAGATTGACTGAAACACTGCCGGGTGCAGGGACCACTCGCCACCGTCCACGGTTTGACGGCTGAGATAATCTGCCTCCCAGTTTTCCACGCCTGGGATGTGGACTGCGGATATGGTGGACTTGGAGTCCTCCGCCCATTGAAGGATGCGTTGTACCTCCAACATTGCCTGGCGGCTGCGCGTCCCGCCTTGGTGATTGATGTAGGCAACTGCTGTCGCGTTGTCTGACTGGACTCGAATGTGCCTGCCCGCCAGCAGGTGGTGAAATGCTAGGAGAGCTAGAAACACGGCTCTGGTTTCCAGCACATTGATTGAAAAGGCTGACTCGGACGGAGTCCAAGTGCCCTGAGCTCTGTGGTGGAGACATACCGCTCCCCAGCCGGATAGACTGGCATCCGTGGTGAGAATCACCCAGGACGGGGACAGGAAGGAGCGCCCCTGGGACAGGGAGAGGGGCCGAAGCCACCACTGAAGAGAGCTCCTGGTCTGTGGCGATAGAGCCACTAACCTGTGTAAGGAGGAAGGCCGCTTGTCCCAACAGTGGAGAATGTCCAGCTGCAGGGGGCGCAGATGGAACTGGGCAAAGGGAACAACCTCCATGGACGCCACCATCTGACCCAGCACCTGCATCAGACGCCTGAGGGTATAAAGGCGGGGCCTCAGCAGAGAGCGCACCGCTAGCTGGAGGGACTGCTGTTTGTCTAAGGGCAACTTCACAAGTGCCGACAAAGCCTCGAACTGCATCCCTAGGTACGCGAGACTCTGGGTCGGAGTCAGGGTGGATTTGGACAGATTGACCAACCACCCGAATTGGGCTAGAGTGGCGAGAGTGAGCGAGACACTCTGCTGACAGTCTGCGCTGGATGGAGCCTTGACTAGAAGGTCGTCCAGGTAAGGAATCACTGCCAACCCCTGGAGGTGCAGGACCGCAACCACTGCTGCCATGACCTTGGTGAATACCCGAGGTGCCGTGGCTAACCCGAAGGGGAGAGCCACGAATTGGAAATGATCTTCCCCTATTGCAAAACGTAGCCAACGCTGGTGGGAAACTGCAATTGGCACATGCAGATAAGCATCTCTGATGTCGATGGATGCCAGGAAATCCCCTTGGGTCATTGAGGCAATGACTGATCGTAGGGACTCCATGCGAAAGTGCCGCACCTGAACATGCTTGTTGAGAAGCTTGAGATCCAGGATGGGCCGGAAGGAACCGTCCTTTTTGGGGACTAGGAAGAGATTTGAGTAAAAACCTCTGAACCGTTCCCGGACGGGAACTGGTACAATTACTCCGTTGGCCTGCAAGGATGCCACGGCCTGAGAGAAGGCGGCGGCCTTGGAGCAAGGGGGAGTTAAGAGAAAAAAATCTGTTTGGAGGGCTGGAGGAGAATTCTATCCTGTAGCCGTTGGAGATGATATCTCTCACCCACTGATCGGAGACGTGTTGAAACCAAGCGTCGCCAAAGTGGGAGAGCCTGCCACCGACTAAGGACGTCGCCAGAGCGGGCAGAGAGTCATGAGGAGGCTGGCTTAGTGGCAGCACCTCCTGCGGTCTTCTGCGGACGCGCTTTTGGGCGCCAGTTGGATTTCTGGTCCTTGGCTGAGTTAGCGGACGAGGCCGAGGGCTTAGAGGACGACCAGTTGGAGGAACGAAAGGAACGAAACCTCGACTGATTCCAACCCTGGGCAGGTTTCCTGGTTTTGGTTTGTGGCATGGAAGTACTCTTCCCGCCAGTAGCTTCCTTAATAATTTCATCCAGCTGTTCACCGAACAGCCGGGAACCAGCAAAAGGGAGCCCAGCAAGGTACTTCTTAGAAGAAGCATCTGCCTTCCACTCTCGAAGCCACAAGACCCTGCGGATAACGAGGGAATTAGCCGAAGCCACCGCAGTGCGGTGAGAAGCCTCCAGCATGGCAGACATGGCATAAGATGAAAAAGCTGAAGCTTGGGAAGTTAAGGCAACCATTCCGGGCATAGAGTCCCTGGTGAGGGAATGCATCTCCTCTAGAGAAGCAGAGATGGCCTTGAGAGCCCACACTGCTGCAAAAGCCGGGGAAAACGCGGCCCCCGCAGCTTCATACACGGATTTGGCCAGGAGGTCAATCTGCCGGTCAGTGGAATCCTTAAGGGAGGTGCCATCAGCCACCGATACAACGGTCCGGGCTGAGAGCCTAGACACCGGAGGGTCTACCTTTGGGGACTGAGCCCACTCCTTGACCACCTCAGGTGGGAAGGGAAAACGGTCATCAGAACCACGCTTTAGGAAGCGTTTGTCAGGACAGGCCCTGGGTTTGGTCACAGCGGCCTGAAAACTGGAGTGGTTAAAGAACACACTCTTTACTCTCTTAGGCGAGGTAAACTGGTGCTTTTCTGCCAGAGAAGGTTGCTCCTCTGATACTGGCGGATTGAGATCCAGTACAGAATTAATGGAAGCAATCAAGTCACTAAGATCTGAGTCACCCTCGGACAGATCAATGGGGCACATGGAGGTAGCGTCCGAGCCCCCTGTAAAGGCATCCTCCTCATCCTGCGAGTCAGCTCTTGAATCAGAGCCACGGGAGGAGGAAGGAGAGGAAACCCTGTGTCTCTTCTTAGGAGGACAGGGTCTGGGCCCTGATGATGAGTCCTCTGTGAGCTCCGAACCTAAGGGACCCATAGCAGTAGGGGCACCCTGCAAAGAGGGCTGATGCATATTTAACAAAGTCCTGGACAGAAGTCCCATGGACTCAGCAAAAGACTGGGAGATAGACCTAGAAAAGGACTCTACCCAGGCCGGGGGTTCAGCCACAGGAGCAGGAGCAGCCTGAGAGACCACTGGGGGTGAGACTCCAGGCTGTGGCCCTGCCAAGTTAGAGCAGACATCACAATGAGGATAGGTGCTCGGTTCAGGCAGCAGGAGCTTACATGCAGCGCATACAGAATAAAGCTTTGGAGCCTTGCTCCTCGTGTGAGACATGCTGCTGGAGTGGTGGCTCTGCAAGAGAATGCACCCCAGAGAGTATATACAGAGGTCCAGAACCAGAGCCGGTTGTGGCTTACCAGACCGCTGGAGCGGTGTTGTGTGCCCTCCAGATCCCGAAGCCCGGACCCCCAAGCACAGCACTTCAGCAGGGATGCAGAGTGCAGACCAGCGCCGAGTGAACTCTGTCTGAGAAGATGGCCACCGGAGTGGGGGCGGGACTTGGCTTGAGAGCGGGAACTGAAGGGCCATAGAGACCTACAGGGGAGGAGACACGCACAGCAGTGGGGAGTGTCCCTCCCCTGTGCAGAACGGCCGCCGGGAGGAGCCGAGCCTGTCCCTCTGCATGAATGACATGCGAGGGCAGAGAACAGAAACTAGGCCTCCGGCAAAGCCGGGGCCTAAATTTGAGCGGCGAGGCCGACGCGCAGGCACCATCGGCGCGGTTCTCGGGCGACAGCTAGAGAACCCGCCGGAAATGCCTATAAATACAGTAAGCACACTCTCCCCAACAATAAAGTACAGGAACCACCAAAATATAAACGTCTCAGGTACTTATAGTCCTAAAAATGACCACTAGTACTTATTATTTTAATAAAGTCAGATAGACAGATTTTTATGCAAAAAACAGTATAAATTTATTGTACATAAATAATTAAAGGCACACAGTGCATGAAGTGAATTTTAAAACCATGCATACATATGACAGGACAGTGCGTTAGATCATTTTACGTAATGGCGCTGGTAACGGACAATATATATCTTGGAAGCTAGTTAGTAGGTCAAATATACAGTCAGTATGGATGGTTATTAGTACAAAACCAATATAATAGTGTTAAACTGGTTAATCACCTGGGTGTAAAAGCCCTATTGATCACAATATATAATATTGCCATATAATGGGAGAGAAACCTCCTATGCTACACAGTACATGGATCACCAGATATATTTGAATCACTGAATATGACTTATATATTCCCAGCACATATGCAATATGCACATATAGGTCAATTAATCACATCAAATGCATCACAAAAAAACCATCATTTATAAATTCATAGCATAGGAGACAATTGTCTGCCACCATTAAATAGCACATTAGTCATTCACTTGGTAAGGTTTGTGCTTATAATACCCAGATCAGGGAAATTATAGTTGTCATCTGGGGGTGTATATCCCAGAAAAAATGCCACTGAAAGTGCTATATATGGTGCAGAATCAATCATCAATTGATTATCAATCGTACGCTCTCCCCCCCACCATAGTACAATGTGGGCATACAAGTCATAATTCATTAAAGCTAACACAGAAAAATGTCATGGACTGCAAGATAAGCAAACCACAAGCTCCAAGCCTCCTCGTGGTTAGCACTGTTAAGGATAACCAAAGAGCATTATATGCAAGCCTCATAATAGAACATACCAGCTGTAGCCATAGGATACTGAACGCACTGCCCCGCACCTGACGCGTTTCGCAAGAGCTTTGTCTCAAGGTCAAGAGACAAAGCTCTTGCGAAACGCGTCAGGTGCGGGGCAGTGCGTTCAGTATCCTATGGCTACAGCTGGTATGTTCTATTATGAGGCTTGCATATAATGCTCTTTGGTTATCCTTAACAGTGCTAACCACGAGGAGGCTTGGAGCTTGTGGTTTGCTTATCTTGCAGTCCATGACATTTTTCTGTGTTAGCTTTAATGAATTATGACTTGTATGCCCACATTGTACTATGGTGGGGGGGAGAGCGTACGATTGATAATCAATTGATGATTGATTCTGCACCATATATAGCACTTTCAGTGGCATTTTTTCTGGGATATACACCCCCAGATGACAACTATAATTTCCCTGATCTGGGTATTATAAGCACAAACCTTACCAAGTGAATGACTAATGTGCTATTTAATGGTGGCAGACAATTGTCTCCTATGCTATGAATTTATAAATGATGGTTTTTTTGTGATGCATTTGATGTGATTAATTGACCTATATGTGCATATTGCATATGTGCTGGGAATATATAAGTCATATTCAGTGATTCAAATATATCTGGTGATCCATGTACTGTGTAGCATAGGAGGTTTCTCTCCCATTATATGGCAATATTATATATTGTGATCAATAGGGCTTTTACTCCCAGGTGATTAACCAGTTTAACACTATTATATTGGTTTTGTACTAATAACCATCCATACTGACTGTATATTTGACCTACTAACTAGCTTCCAAGATATATATTGTCCGTTACCAGCGCCATTACGTAAAATGATCTAACGCACTGTCCTGTCATATGTATGCATGGTTTTAAAATTCACTTCATGCACTGTGTGCCTTTAATTATTTATGTACAATAAATTTATACTGTTTTTTGCATAAAAATCTGTCTATCTGACTTTATTAAAATAATAAGTACTAGTGGTCATTTTTAGGACTATACTATATGTGTGGGACCCTGGTTAATATGTATTTATACACATGATGGATCTGAAGATTCATGGTCTGTTTTGTCTCAGGTACTTAGCTGCTGAGACGCAGGGCCAGGTCCCTGGGGATGAGTGCTCCAGTCCAACAGGGTCCTGAAGGGCTGCGGATGGAGACTGGTCTCCTGCCAGGCAGGGAAACCGTGCTGGCTCCCACTTCAAGCCAGAGCCCAAGAGGGATGGTGAAGGAGCGCGGCATGTAAGGCTCCAGCCTTGGAATCAACCTTACAACACCGCCGACACAGTGGGGTGAGAAGGGACATGCCGGGGGTTTAGACGTGGACCCGCACTTCTTCAATCTCATTCCAAAAGGAAAACAAATCATATGAGAATGCATGTGTGGATGTATGCCTCCTGACACAAAGCAATAAACTGGCTGGGACTGGCTCACCAGGGGGTGTATAAGCTCAGAGGGAGGAGCTACACTTTTAGGTGTAGTGCTTTGTGTGTCCTCCGGAGGCAGAAGCTAAACACCCATGGTCTGGGTCTCCCAAAGGAACGATAAAGAAAGAATTAATAGCCATAAAAACGGAAAAACTCTACAAGGTTCTTCCAGAAGTCCTTCGAGAAGGCAGACCACAATCTCCATCCAGGAGAGGTCCCACCACAACCTCCATCCAGGAGAGGTCCCACCACAACCTCAGCCCCCATCCAGAAGAGGTCACACCACAACCTCAGCCCCCATCCAGAAGAGGTCACACCACAACCTCAGCCCCCATCCAGAAGAGGTCACACCACAACCTCAGCCCCCATCCAGAAGAGGTCACACCACAACCTCAGCCCCCATCCAGAAGAGGTCACACCACAACCTCAGCCCCCATCCAGAAGAGGTCACACCACAACCTCAGCCCCTATCCAGGAGAGGTCACACCACAACCTCAGCCCCCATCCAGGAAAGGTTACACCACAACCTCAGCCCCCATCCAGGAGAGGTCACACCACAACCTCAGCCCCCATCCAGGAGAGGTCACACCACAACCTCAGCCCCCATCCAGGAGAGGTCACACCATAACCTCAGCCCCCATCCAGGAAAGGTTACACCACAACCTCAGCCCCCATCCAGCAGAGGTCACACCACAACCTCATCCCCCATCCAGGAGAGGTCACACCACAACCTCAGCCCCCATCCAGGAGAGGCTACACCACAACCTCAGCCCCCATCCAGGAGAGGCCGCACACCGACCTCAGGTCCTATTTTGGAGAAACCACACTGCACCCTGAGCCACCTGCCTAGTGAAGCCACATTTGTACCAGAAAACAACTCAGCAGCTCATTTATCTGTACCTTAGTCTCCATTGTGGGGATGAAGACCGACTGCACATGGAAAAGCCGGTTATAGAAGGAGATCTCTTTCAGTGAATATTCCCGCATGGGCCGGACAGTAACCACATCTCCGGAGCGATCATCAGAGAAACCCTGCAAAAATAAAAAAATGATCAAAAAGTCATGATGCAATTGTGTACTGTACAGGGTGGCAAGGTGGCTCAGTGGTTAGCACTACATGGTGGCTCAGTGGTTAACATTGAAGTCTTGCAGCGCTGGGGTCCTGGGTTCAAATCCCACCAAGGACAACATCTGCAAGAAGTTTGTATGTTCTCCCCGTGTTTGTGTGGGTTTCCTCCAGGGTCTCCGGTTTCCTCCCATACTCCAAAGACATACAGATAGGGAATTTAGATTGTGAGCCCCAATGGGGACAGTGTTGTCAATGTATGTAAAGCGCTGTGGAATTAATGGCGCTATATAAGTGAATAAATATTAATATTATTACTTTTAGCAGCTGCACTGCACATATAACACTCCACATGGTTATACGAGAAATATATTCACCGTGTCCAAAGCCAGGAACGCCCCACGTCCTAAAGATATGTTGGCAAGTAGACGAGCCGCCAGACGTGTGCAGCTCTCCCCGCTCATCACCTTGGAGTAGCCACAAGAACGAGCCACGTGGAGGAGAAGGTGGTTCCTATGGACATGGTAGACCGTCAGATACTAAAGAAGGTAAAAAAGTACAAAATCTGCCTAAAATCATACGGATGTGCTTAGAAAGAGGTGTCGGATATTCCCGGTGGTGGAAGCCGAGCTCCAAGTGATGGTGGTACCGAATATGTGATCCACCGCTTCTACTACTGGCATTGGATGCTGCACACCAGGCAGGCGGCTTACCGAAGAGATTGCAGCAGCTCCACCTTGGCCGTCACAGTTCGGGCAGAGCTGAAGATGTCCGTCAGTGCAGAGGTGAGCTCCGGAGGAGGACGGCTGTACGTGCTGCCATTAGGTAAAGTGTCGCCAGTAACACGGAGCTGTGCCAGCTCATCAGCGGTGCCCGATGGCTCATCCACCCCTTGTGCCCGCTGCTGTCCTAAAAAGCTGTTCACTGCCCGCTTGTAATTCCCCATATGCTTTAGGTTCCCTGGAAGAGCTGACTGCAGAACAGACTGCGGTAGCGAGAAAACCTACAGACAAAAAGGGAAGAAAACAAAAAAGAGAATTTTGTTTACTTACCGTAAATTCTTTTTCTTATAGTTCCGTATTGGGAGACCCAGACATTGGGTGTTTAGCTTCTGCCTCCGGAGGACACACAAAGTACTACACTAAAAAAAGTGTAGCTCCTCCCTCTGAGCATATACACCCCCTGGATAACCAAATATAGCCAGTTTAGTGCAAAAGCTGAAGGAGAATAGCCACCCACAAGTAGAGATAGAGCAAGAACCGGAACAACCGGAGCCTCTGTCTACAACAACAGCCGGTGATAACAGGCGGAACAAGAAACTGCCAACAGGCAACAGGGAGGGTGCTGGGTCTCCCAATACAGAACTATAAGAAAAAGAATTTACGGTAAGTAAACAAAATTCTCTTTTTCTTTATCGTTCCTATGGGAGACCCAGACATTGGGACGTCTCAAAGCAGTCCATGGGTGGGAATAAACAGAAAACTGGGAAGTAGGCGGAGCCTAACTTCACAAATGGGCGACAGCCGCCTGAAGTATGCGTCTGCCCAAGCTCGCATCTGCCGAAGCATGAGCATGCACTTGGTAGTGCTTTGAAAAGGTATGCAGACTAGTCCAAGTGGCAGCCTGACAGACCTGCTGAGCCGTAGCCTGGTGCCTGAAAGCCCAAGAGGCACCGACAGCTCTGGTCGAGTGTGCCTTGATCCCCGGCGGGGGAGGCACCTGAGTACACTGGTAGGCATCGGAAATGGCCGACCTAATCCAACGAGCCAAGGTCGGCTTAGAAGCCGAGAGGCCCTTACGCCGACCTGTGGTTAGCACAAAAAGAGAGGTGCACCGCCTAAGAACAGCGGTGCGAGACACATAGATCCGGAGCGCCCGCACCAGATCCAGAGTATGCAACGCTTTTTCAAAGCGATGAACAGGAGCCGGACAAAAGGAAGGCAGGGAAATGTCCTGGTTAAGGTGGAAAGGAGAAACCACCTTAGGGAGAAAGTCCGGAGTCGGATGGAGAACCACCTTGTCTTGATGAAAAACCAAAAAAGGTGACTCCGAAGAGAGCGCAGCCAAATCAGAGACTCTCCTGAGGGAAGTTATGGCCACTAGAAAGACCACTTTCTGTGAAAGACGAGACAAAGAAACCTCCCTAAGAGGCTCAAAGGGGGGTTTCTGCAAGGCCGTGAGGACCAGATTGAGGTCCCAGGGATCCAAGGGCCGCCGGTAAGGCGGAATGATGTGAGACGCGCCCTGCATGAAGGTGCGCACCTGAGCCAGCCGGGCGATACGCCGCTGGAACAACACTGACAGAGCCGAGACCTGTCCCTTGAGGGAATTGAGGGATAGTCCTAGCTGCAGACCGGACTGTAGAAAGGACAGGAGGGTCGGCAAGGAAAAAGGCCAAGGAGCATGGCCGGAAGAGCGACACCAGGACAGGAAAATTCTCCAGGTCCTGTGATAGATTTTGGCCGAGGAAGACTTCCGAGCCCGAGTCATAGTGGAGATGACTTCAGGAGGAATACCAGAAGCCGTCAAGATCCAGGACTCAAGAGCCATGCCGTCAATCTGAGAGCCGCAGAATTCTGGCGGAAAAACGGACCTTGTGAGAGAAGGTCTGGACGGTCCGGGAGATGCCACGGCACCTCTACGGACAGATGGAGCAGGTCTGGGTACCAAGCTCGCCTGGGCCAGTCCGGTGCAATGAGGATGACTCGACGGCCCTCCATTCTGATCTTGCGCAGGACTCTGGGCAAGAGAGCTAGAGGGGGAAACACGTAGGACAGACGAAGCTGGGACCAATCTTGAACCAGAGCGTCCGCTGCAAAGGCCTGAGGATCGTGGGAGCGAGCCACGTAAACCGGAACCTTGTTGTTGTGCCGGGATGCCATTAGATCCACTTCCGGAGTGCCCCACTTGCGGCAGATTGACCGAAACACTGCCGGATGCAGGGACCACTCGCCACTGTCCACGGTTTGACGGCTGAGATAATCTGCCTCCCAGTTTTCCACGCCTGGGATGTGGACTGTGGATATGGTGGACTTGGAGTACTCCGCCCATTGAAGGATGCGTTGAACCTCCAACATTGCCAGGCGGCTGCGTATCCCGCCTTGGTGATTGATGAAGGCAACCGCTGTCGCGTTGTCTGACTGGACTCGGATGTGCTTGCCCGCCAATAGGTGGTGAAAGGCTAAGAGAGCTAGAAGCACAGCTCTGATTTCCAGCACATTGATCGAGAGGGCTGATTCGGACGGAGTCCAAGTGCCCTGCGCTCTGTGGTGGAGATATACTGCTCCCCAGCCGGATAGACTGGCATCCGTGGTGAGAATCACCCAGGACGGGGCCAGGAAGGAGCGTCCCTGAGACAGAGAGAGGGGCCGAAGCCACCACTGAAGGGAGCCCCTGGTCTGTGGCGACAGAGCCACTAACCTGTGCAAGGAGGAAGTCCGCTTGTCCCAACAGCGGAGAATGTCCAGCTGCAGGGGGCGCAGATGGAACTGGGCAAAGGGAACCGCTTCCATTGACGCCACCATCTGACCCAGCACCTGCATCAGGTGCCTGATGGAATGACGGCGGGGCCTCAGCAAAGAGCGCACCGCCAGATGGAGGGACTGCTGTTTGACTAAGGGCAGCTTCACAAGTGCTGGCAGATTCTCGAATTGCATCCCTAGGTACGTGAGCTTCTGGGTCGGTGTCAGAGTGGATTTGGGCAGATTGACAAGCCACCCGAAATGGATTAGAGTGGCGAGAGTGAGCGAGACACTCCGCTGACAGTCTGCACTGGATGAAGCCTTGACTAGAAGGTCGTCCAGGTAAGGAATCACTGCCAACCCCTGGAGGTGCAGAACCGCAACCACTGCTGCCATGACCTTGGTGAATACGCGAGGGGCCGTGGCTAACCCGAAGGGGAGAGCCACGAATTGGAAATGTTCCTCTCCGATTGCAAAATGTAGCCAACGCTGGTGTGAAACTGCAATTGGCACATGCAGATAGGCATCTCTGATGTCGATGGATGCCAGGAAATCTCCTTGGGCCATTGAGGCAATGACTGATCGCAGAGACTCCATGCGAAAATGCCGCACCTGAACATGCTTGTTGAGAAGCTTGAGATCCAGGATGGGCCGGAAGGAACCGTCCTTTTTGGGAACTAGGAAGAGATTTGAGTAGAAACCTCTGAACCGTTCCCGGGCGGGAACCGGTACAATTACTACGTTGGCCTGCAAGGATGCCACGGCCTGAGAGAAGGCGGCGGCCTTGGAGCAGGGGGGAGTTGACAGAAAAAATCTGTTTGGCGGGCTGGAAGAGAATTCTATCCTGTAGCCGTGGGAGATGATATCCCGCACCCACTGATTGGAGACGTGTTGAAACCACACGTCGCCAAAGTGGGAGAGCCTGCCACTGACCAAGGACGTTGCTGGCGCGGCCAGATAGTCAAGAGGAGGCTGCCTTAGTGGCAGCAGCTCCTGCGGTCTTCTGAGGACGCGGCTTCGTGCGCCAGTTGGGTTTTTGGTCCTTGGCTGAGTTAGTGGACGAGGCCGAGGGCTTAGAGGATGACCAGTTGGAGGAACGAAAGGAACGAAACCTCGACTGGTTCCTGCCCTGGACAGGTTTCCTGGTTTTAGTTTGTGGCATGGAAGTACTCTTCCCGCCAGTAGCTTCCTTAATAATTTCATCCAGTTGTTCTCCGAACAGCCGGGACCCAGCAAAAGGGAGCCCAGCAAGGTACTTCTTTGAAGAATCGTCTGCCTTCCACTCTCGAAGCCACAAGATCCTGTGGATAGCGAGGGAATTAGCCGAAGCCACCGCAGTGCGGTGAGAAGCTTCCAGCATGGCAGACATGGCATAGGATGAAAAAGCTGAAGCTTGGGAAGTTAAGGCAACCATTTCGGGCATAGATTCCCTGGTGAGGGAGTGCATCTCCTCTAGAGAAGCAGAGATGGCCTTGAGAGCCCACACTGCTGCAAAAGATGGGGAGAACGAGGCCCTTGCCGCCTCATATACAGATTTGGCCAGAAGGTCAACCTGGCGGTCAGTGGAATCTTTAAGAGAGGTGCCATCAGCCACTGATACAACTGTCCGGGCTGAGAGTCTAGACACCGGAGGGTCTACCTTTGGTGAATGAGCCCACTCCTTGACCACCTCTGGTGGAAAGGGAAAACGGTCATCAGAACCACGCTTTGGGAAGCGTTTGTCAGGACAGGCCCTAGGCTTGGTCACAGCGGTCTGAAAACTGGAGTGGTTAAAGAACACACTCCTTGTCCTCTTAGGCAAGGTAAACTGGTGCTTTTCTGCCAGAGAGGGTTGCTCCTCTGATACTGGCGGATTGAGGTCCAGTACAGAATTAATGGACGCAATCAAATCA
Source organism: Anomaloglossus baeobatrachus (assembly GCF_048569485.1). Classification (NCBI taxonomy): domain Eukaryota; kingdom Metazoa; phylum Chordata; class Amphibia; order Anura; family Aromobatidae; genus Anomaloglossus; species Anomaloglossus baeobatrachus. Next base: position 184,769,470 of record NC_134362.1, on the reverse strand, counting down.
CTAACATCTGAGTGACTTTCGGACAGATCAATGGGGCACATGGAGGTAGCCTCCGAGCCCCCAGTAACGGCATCCTCCTCGTCCTGCGAGTCAGCTCTTGAATCAGAGCCGCGGGACGAGGAAAGAGAGGGAGCCCTGCGTCTCCTCTTAGGAGGACGGGGTCTGGGACCAGATGAAGAATCCTCTGTGAGCTCCGCTGAGAGAGCCCTAGCAGCAGAGGCGCCCTGAGAAGGGGGCTGATGCATGTTCAGCAAAGTCCGGGACAGCTGTCCCATGGAGTCGGCAAAAGACTGGGAGATTGACCTAGAGAAGGATTCTACCCAAGCCGGGGGTTCAGCCACCGGAGCCGGAGCAGCCGGAGGGACCACTGTGGGCGCGATTCCAGGCTGAGGCATTGTCAGGTTAGAGCAGGCATCACAATGTGGATATGTGCTCGGTTCAGGCAGCACGAGCTTACATGCAGTGCATATTGCGTACAGCCTTGCAGCCTTGCTCCTTGTGTGAGACATGCTGCTGAAGTGGGGGCTCTGAGCCAGGATGACCCCCAGAGAGTACATAAGCAGGTCTACAACCGGAGGTTGTGGCTTACCAGACCGTTTGTGTGCCCTCCAGATCCCACAGCCCGGACCCCCAGACAGATTAGCAGGGATGCTGCAGCCAGCGCCGATCGCTGAGAGAATGCTGATAAAATGGCGCCAGAGCGAGGAGAGGGGGCGGGACCTACTCTGAGAGCGGGATCTGGAGGGCCAAGGAGATTTACAGGGAAGGGGACATTTACTCAGAGAGGAGTGTCCCTCCCCTGTGCCGAACGGCCGCTGGGCGGAGCCGCACTGTCCCTCTTCATGATTGACATGCAAGGGCAGTGAAATCGAAACTAGGCCTCAGGCGAAGTCGGGGCCTAAATTTAAGCGATGCGGCCGGCGCGCAGGCTCCATCGGCGCGGTTCTCAGGTGACAACCAGAGAACCGGCCGGAAATGTCAGAACAGTTACACAGCACACTCTCCCCAACAATAAAATACAAGGGACCCCCGAACATAAACGTCTCAGATACTTAGCTTGTGAGACGCAGGGTTTCAAGTCCCTGGGGATGAGTACTCCGTCCAGCAGGATCCTGAAGGGCTGCGGATGGAGACCGGCCTCCTGCAAAGCAAGGAGAACTGTGCTGGCTCCCACTTCAAGCCAGAGCCCGAGGGATGGTGAAGGAGCGCGGCATGTAAGGCTCCAGCCCTGGAATCAACCTTAACAACACCGCCGACACAGTGGGGTGAGAAGGGACATGCTGGGAGTCCAGCCTTGGACCCGCTTTTCTTCAAAAACTTTCCAAAACGAAAAATCAGATGAGAATGCATATGTGGATGTATGCCTCCTGAACACAAAGCAATGAACTGGCTAGATTTGGTTATCCAGGGGGTGTATATGCTCAGAGGGAGGAGCTACACTTTTTAGTGTAGTACTTTGTGTGTCCTCCGGAGGCAGAAGCTATACACCCAATGTCTTGGTCTCCCATAGGAACGATAAAGAAAAGTTAACTATCTCGTGGTATTTCTGTGACATTGGCGCACCCCATCATCCCCAACGTGTGCTCCAACTGAGGCATAGTAATAACCATAAAAATGAATTATGGCACATATTTATATTATGTGGGTACAACCATGCAATCAAGTGACAGCTTAGGACCCACAACCACCCATGATTAAGCCATCTTAACGAATGCGAAACGTGCGTCGGGTTCCACGGGAAATCCTCCTACCGGCTTGCTCCTTCCAGCGCTAACACCCTGACTGGTAATATTCCTCACCGTCTCTCCCCCTCTCCCACTGAGATAGCTATGGCTGCTTCTTTAAACTCTTGTGGAGGTTGAGTGGGAACAGGTAGGAGGTGGTGCACGCACAGCGCTGGTCTAAGCCCACCCACTGTACCTTTTTGTAACTGTCGTCTATTTTAGGTATTATTGTATTACCATGTATTGTGCATATTGATTATGTATTTAATCATGTATTGTCACCAGTAAATTTTGTCTTTTAATCTTTTATATCAATAAAGTCTGTTCACTTTTGTACCCAAAGAACTCCTTTTCCTTCTGTTTTCCATAGTAATAACCATACTGCAAATTCTGTGTTTTTTCTAAGATTTCTGATTGCTGTCAGTAAACGGAAGCACTCAACATGCTGAAAATTCCACCAGCCAATAAAAAAAATCGGCAATGCAGTAGGTGGCTGTGGAGGAGCCACGGACATCATCCACCCACCCATGGTCCTCGCCCATTGTGTTTGATAGGTCCCCTAGGTGTTCGTGAAGTCTCACCTGCTCCAGGGGCACAATATGGAAGGGGAAAGTGGTTTTCTGTAAAATCCGCTGTATTTCGGAAACACTCTGTTCTCTCTGCTCCCAGCTCTGACCACACACCGCACCTTCTGTAATATACGAACGACCCGACTGTCAGTACATGAGGAACAGAAAAGAAACGGGAGCAAAACGCCCGATCCAGACACGGGGCCGATGTCATCTGATCCTCACATCTACTGTGAAGGTAGCCTGGGCTATAGGTCATTTGTCCAAATGTAATAAGATTATCTGGTGTGTAAATAATCAACATATAGATGTTGTTGCATAATTATCTGTGTGTCTATATGACAATTGCATAGAAGCTTTATATGATTCTAAGATGTGCGTACAGTAAGGTGTTAAAGATAATGAAGCCAGAATGAACAATGAGGTATTTATAATATACTGAGAGAATCTGTAATCATTTAGTTCTCACCATGTGAAATGTGGGGTGTGAGATGTGGGAGGTTGACTCCTCGTTCTTGCTCAGCAACGTGTTAACAAAGAAGTATTCAGCAGCTGGTTCGAGCTGGTACGTACTATATGGCCATTGCTGGTTATCTCTGACCAATCAGGGACAATGTTGAACTGAATAACTGTGTGCATTTAATAATATATGGATCAGTAGACCATTGAGCTTCTCCCGAATAGAGACATGTCTCTGTGTGGTTATTGCTCCTCATACATACATCTGCGCAGATCGATTTGCACTCTGTCTCTGTGGTCCTGAAAGAAGGGAATTTTGTTTACTTACCGTAAATTCCTTTTCTTCTAGCTCCAATTGGGAGACCCAGACAATTGGGTGTATAGGCTATGCCTCCGGAGGCCGCACAAAGTATTACACTAAAAGTGTAAAGCCCCTCCCCTTCTGCCTATACACCCCCCGTGCTCCCACGGGCTCCTCAGTTTTGGTGCAAAAGCAAGAAGGAGGAAAAAGAATTAAAAACTGGTTTAAAGTAACTTCAATCCGAAGGAATATCGGAGAACTGAAACCATTCAACATGAACAACATGTGTACACAAAAAAACAGGGGCGGGCGCTGGGTCTCCCAATTGGAGCTAGAAGAAAAGGAATTTACGGTAAGTAAACAAAATTCCCTTCTTCTTTGTCGCTCCATTGGGAGACCCAGACAATTGGGACGTCCAAAAGCAGTCCCTGGGTGGGTAAAATAATACCTTGTAAGAGAGCCGTAAAACGGCCTCTTCCCACAGGTGGGCAACCGCCGCCTGAAGGACTCGTCTACCTAGGCTGGCATCCGCCGAAGCATAGGTATGCACCTGATAGTGTTTCGTGAAAGTGTGCAGGCTCGACCAGGTAGCCGCCTGACACACCTGCTGAGCCGTAGCCTGGTGCCTCAAAGCCCAGGACGCGCCCACGGCTCTGGTAGAATGGGCCTTCAGCCCTGAGGGAACCGGAAGCCCAGCCGAACGGTAGGCTTCGAGAATTGGCTCCTTGATCCACCGAGCCAAGGTTGATTTGGAAGCCTGTGACCCTTTACGCTGGCCAGCGACAAGGACAAAGAGTGCATCCGAGCGGCGCAGGGGCGCCATACGAGAAATGTAGAGTCTGAGTGCTCTCACCAGATCTAACAAGTGCAAATCCTTTTCACATTGGTGAACTGGATGAGGACAAAAAGAAGGTAAGGAGATATCCTGATTGAGATGAAAGGGGGATACCACCTTAGGGAGAAATTCCGGAACCGGACGCAGAACCACCTTGTCCTGGTGAAAAACCAGGAAAGGGGCTTTGCATGACAGCGCTGCTAGCTCAGACACTCTCCGAAGTGAAGTGACTGCTACTAGAAAAACCACTTTCTGCGAAAGGCGTGAGAAATATCTCTCATTGGCTCGAATGGTGGTTTCTGAAGAACCAGCAGCACCCTGTTCAGATCCCAGGGTTCTAACGGCCGCTTGTAAGGAGGAACGATGTGACAAACCCCCTGCAGGAACGTGCGTACCTGTGGAAGTCTGGCTAGGCGCTTCTGGAAAAACACAGAGCGCTGAGACTTGTCCCTTAAGGGAGCCGAGCGACAAACCCTTTTCCAGTCCAGATTGAAGGAAGGACAGAAAAGTGGGCAAGGCAAAAGGCCAGGGAGAAAAACCCTGAGCAGAGCACTACGACAGGAAAATTTTCCACGTCCTGTGGTAGATCTTGGCGGACGTTGGTTTCCTAGCCTGTCTCATAGTGGCAATGACGTCTTGAGATAACCCTGAAGACGCTAGGATCCAGGACTCAATGGCCACACAGTCAGGTTGAGGGCCGCAGAATTCAGATGGAAAAACGGCCCTTGAGATAGCAAGTCTGGTCGGTCTGGTAGTGCCCACGGTTGGCCGACCGTGAGATGCCACAGATCCGGGTACCACGACCGCCTCGGCCAGTCTGGAGCGACGAGGATGACGCGGCGGCAGTCGGCCCTGATCTTGCGTAACACTCTGGGCAACAGTGCCAGCGGAGGAAACACATAAGGGAGCTGAAACTGCGACCAATCCTGAACTAAGGCGTCTGCCGCCAGAGCTCTGGGATCTTGAGACCGTGCCATGAACACCGGTACCTTGTTGTTGTGCCGGGACGCCATGAGGTCGACGTCCGGCACCCCCCAGCGGCAACAGATCTCCTGAAACACGTCCGGGTGAAGGGACCATTCCCCTGCGTCCATGCCCTGGCGACTGAGATAGTCTGCTTCCCAGTTTTCCACGCCTGGAATGTGAACTGCAGAGATGGTGGAGGCCGTGGCTTCCACCCACATCAAAATCCGCCGGACTTCCTGGAAGGCTTGCCGACTGCGTGTGCCGCCTTAGTGATTGATGTATGCCACCGCTGTGGAATTGTCCGACTGAATTCTGATCTGCTTGCCTTCCAGCCACTGCTGGAACGCTTTCAGGGCAAGATACACTGCCCGTATTTCCAGAACATTGATCTGAAGCGAGGACTCTTGATGGGTCCACGTACCCGGAGCCCTGTGGTGGAGAAAAACCGCTCCCCACCCTGACAGACTCGCGTCCGTCGTGACCACCTCCCAGGATGGGGGTAGGAAGGATTTCCCCTTCGATAATGAAGTGGGAAGAAGCCACCACCGAAGGGAAGCTTTGGTCGCCTGAGAGAGGGAGACGTTCCTGTCGAGGGACGTCTGCTTCCTGTCCCATTTGCGTAGGATGTCCCATTGAAGTGGACGCAGGTGAAACTGCGCGAACGGAACTGCCTCCATTGCTGCCACCATCTTCCCCAGGAAGTGCATGAGGCGCCTCAAGGGGTGTGACTGGCCTTGAAGGAGAGATTGTACCCCTGTCTGTAGTGACCGCTGCTTGATCAGTGGAAGCTTCACTATCGCTGAGAGAGTATGAAACTCCATGCCAAGATATGTCAGCGATTGGGCCGGTGTCAGATTTGACTTTGGAAAATTGATGATCCACCCGAAACTCTAGAGAGTCTCCAGGGTAGCGTCGAGGCTGTGTTGGCATGCCTCTAGAGAGGGTGCCTTGATCAACAGATCGTCCAAGTACGGGATCACCGAGTGACCCTGAGAGTGGAGGACCGCTACTACAGTAGCCATAACCTTGGTGAAAACCCGTGGGGCTGTTGCCAGGCCGAACGGCAGTGCCACGAACTGCAGGTGTTCGTTTTCTATGGCGAAGCGCAAGAAGCGCTGGTGCTCTGGAGCAATCGGTACGTGGAGATATGCATCCTTGATATCGATCGATGCAAGGAAATCTCCTTGGGACATTGAGGCGATGACGGAGCGGAGGGATTCCATCCGGAACCGCCTGGTCTTTACGTGTTTGTTGAGAAGTTTCAGGTCCAGGACAGGACGGAAAGACCCGTCCTTCTTTGGGACCACAAACAAGTTGGAGTAAAAACCGTGACCCTGTTGCTGAATAGGAACAGGGACCACCACTCCTTCTGCCTTCAGAGTGCCCAGCGCCTGCAGAAGAGCCTCGGCTCGCTCGGGAGGCGGGGATGACCTGAAGAATCGAGTCGGGGGACGAGAGGTGAACTCTATCTTGTAACCGTGAGACAGAATGTCTCTCACCCAACGGTCTTTTACCCGTGGCAGCCAGGTGTCGCAAAAGCGGGAGAGCCTGCCACCGACCGAAGATGCGGAGTGGGGAGGCCGAAAGTCATGAGGAAGCCGCTTTGGTAGCGGCACCTCCGGTGGCCTTTTTAGGACGTGACTTAGACCGCCATGCATCAGAGTTCCTTTGATCTTTCTGAGGCCTTGTGGACGAGGAGAATTGGGACCTGCCCGCGCCCCGAAAGGACCGAAAACTCGACTGCCCCCTCCTCTGTTGGGGTATTTTCGGTTTGGGCTGGGGTAAGGATGTATCCTTTCCCTTGGATTGTTTGATGATTTCATCCAAACGCTCGCCAAACAATCGGTTGGCAGAAATTGGCAAACTGGTTAAGCGCTTTTTGGAAACAGAATCTGCCTTCCATTCCCGTAGCCACAAGGCCCTGCGGAGTACCACCGAATTGGCGGCTGCAACCGCCGCACGGCTCGCAGAGTCCAGAACAGCATTAATAGCGTAAGACGCAAATGCCGAAGTCTGTGTGGTTATGGACGCCACCTGTGGCGCGGACGTGCGTGTGGCTGCGTCGATTTGCGCTTGACCTGCTGAGATAGCTTGCAGCGCCCATACGGCTGCGAATGCTGGGGCAAAAGAAGCGCCGATAGCTTCATAGATGGATTTCAACCAGAGCTCCATCTGCCTGTCAGTGGCATCTTTGAGTGAAGCCCCGTCTTCCACTGCAAGTATGGATCTAGCTGCCAGTCTGGAGATTGGAGGATCCACTTTGGGACACTGAGCCCAACTTTTGACCACGTCAGGGGGAAAGGGATAACGTGTATCCTTAAGGCGCTTAGAAAAACGCCTATCTGGACAAGCATGGTGATTCTGGACTGCCTCTCTGAAATCAGAGTGGTCCAGAAACATACTCGGTGTACGCTTGGGAAACCTGAAACGGAATTTCTCCTGCTGTGAAGCTGACTCCTCCACCGGAGGAGCTGAGGGAGAAATATCCAACATACGATTGATGGACGCAATAAGGTCGTTCACTATGGCGTCCCCGTCCGGAGTATCAAGATTGAGAGCGGCCTCAGGATCAGAATCCTGATCAGCTGTGTCCGCATCATCAACTAGAGATTCCCCCCGCTGAGACCCTGAACAATATGAGGATGTCAAGGGAATTGTCAAGCGAGCTCGCTTAGTCGGTCTGGGGCCGGGGTCTGTGTCAGAACCCTCAGCCTGGGATCCATGAGACACCCCAGGAGGACATTGTTGGTCCAGCTGAGGTGGGCCAGGGAACAAAGATTCAACAGAGTCCCTGTGCTGAGATACCGGCCAGGACTGCAAGGCTTCTAGTATCTTAGCCATAGTCTCAGAGAGTTTTGCAAACTCTGTCCCCGTCACCTGAACAGTGTCAGCAGGTGGCTCCCCCTGGGCCCCTCTTAGCAGAGGCTCCGGCTGAGTAAGTGCCACAGGGGCCGAACAGTGCACACAATGAGGGTCAGTGGAACCTGCCGGTAGCGGGGTCGTACATGCGGCGCAGGCAGCATAATAAGCCTGTGTTTTGGCACCCCTGCCTTTCGTGGGCGCCATGCTATTATCTTCCCTGAGTAACACAATAGGGTATATAGCCAGAAATCAACTGTGCACCATACAGTGTAAAACATATATACCATAAACATATAATGTTACACTACTGCACAATGGGGCTAGCACCACAGGTGCTGCTTACCATCCGCCTAAAGCGGTTGTGAGGCCACCAGAGTCCCTGCCTGAGTCTCCCAGACTTTGTCCCCCTCTGTAGCGTCCAAGGAGCTGACAGGAATGGCTGCCGGCGTCCTGAGGAGAGGAGGGAGCCGTGGGCGTGACCCAGAAAGTGCGGGAACTGGTGCCTGCACTGTGCACAGTGAGGGGAGTGGAGTATGCAAAGCATGCTCCAGCCCTCAGTGCTGCTCGTTCTGTGCAGCGTCCCGCCCTTCCCCTGCCTGTCAGGGCTGTGGGCGGGAGGAAAGGAAACTAGGCCGCAAAAAGCCGGGGACTCTAGTAATAAACGCGGCCGCCGTAAAAGCGCGGCCGGCGCGAAAGTCCCCGGCGCACTACAAGTCCCAGCCGCGCCGCAGTGTTTCCCTGGCAGCGGCGGATAGTGCGGCAGTCCCTATACATAAACACACTCAGCAGCGCTGAGTGTGTAATGGCACATATTAACCCGGTCAGCGCCGCGGTCCCCAGTGCACTAGCACACCCAGCAATGCTGGAGTGTTGCTGTGCGCGGTCCCCACGGGGACACAGAGTACCTCCAAGTAGCAGGGCCCTGTCCCTGAACGGTACCCGGCTCCTATCCAGCAGTCTCCCAGGAGTTGTGGATGAAGCACGGTCTCAGTGCCTGGAGACCGATAGGATCCCACTTCACCAGAGCCCTGAGGGGGATGGGGAAGGAAAGCAGCATGTGGGCTCCAGCCTCCGTACCCGCAATGGATACCTCAACCTTAACTACACCGCCGACAAGAGTGGGGTGAGAAGGGAGCATGCTGGGGGCCCTATATGGGCCCACTTTTCTTCCATCCGATATAGTCAGCAGCTGCTGCTGACCAATCTGTGGAGCTGTGCGTGCGTGTCTGACCTCCTTCGCACAAAGCAAAAAACTGAGGAGCCCGTGGGAGCACGGGGGGTGTATAGGCAGAAGGGGAGGGGCTTAACACTTTTAAGTGTAATACTTTGTGCGGCCTCCGGAGGCATAGCCTATACACCCAATTGTCTGGGTCTCCCAATGGAGCGACAAAGAAAACTCAATTGGTGGTTTTCCCTAAATTCCCAACCTTGACACTACCACCAATGTGAGCACGTCTCCTCGGATTCTGCTCTTCTCACTCACCATCAATGAAGACGATGCCCGGGACGAAGCGCAACTTTTTAGGAGCGTCACGACCCAAACCCTGGAAAAACATAAAATCGGACGTAACAAGTGATCTTAATTAAAAGGGCTTTCCCCGTAATAAAGGGATGGAAAATGACCAATCGGAATCCTAATAAGAAGGGGCTGCACTATGGATCACCCACTGTATAGTCAGACCTCCACCAATGATAATATCACACCTATAACAAACACTGGCCACTAGAGTTGGAGCGAAACCATTCACAGGACCCAGTACTGCGACCGCATCGGTCATATCTGGCGGCATCCGCAGCTCCTTATTTGATTGGCCATCCTGGGGCAACACCATCGGAAATGTGACCTCGAAAAGAAGAGCTGCAGATGCCGGGAGGTAGGAGGCAGTCTTCAGGGCTCCCATCCACCAGCCACAGGACCGGGTCCTGCAAGTCAATTCTCACCGAATCTAATGGCCACAGATGAAGCACTGATAATATAGGACCTGGGCATTAGTAACATTAAAGGGATTGTCAATATCTGAATATTTTCACAAACTTTACCAGTATGGTGGAAAAAATAAATAAAGCTGTTCTCTTCCGCACTTCCTCTTCCAAGACAGACAAAAAGGCGAAAGCAGCCAACCACTGGCTATATGTCGACACTGCAACCAATGATTGGCTGCAGCGGTCACACGTCCGTGCAGGTTGGACAGAGTTCAGTAAAAGAGGATTAGTGGAGGGGGAGACGGAAGAAGAGTAGGAAATTTTATTTTTCCTGTGCGCTGCGACGATTCTCCAGTGTGAGAGCCAGAAGCGGTGGTCTTGTGGCCACGAGTATGTGATATACAGACTCCAGGGCAGAATCCAACTAGAGGGGACAGCTTCACTCAATACGCTTAAAATTGTCCATGCTGGAAACAGTCTAATTGGATTCTGGCCGAGGTCTGTATATCACATACTTGCAGCAATGCAAACACCATTTCTGGCTCTGACAGCGGAGAATCCTCGCAGCACACAGTGTGTGCAATGTGAGGATTCGCAAGTCTGCAGTTACATAGTGAAAATGCAAACTTGTCATTTTAGACTGGACCACGCTGGTGGGATTTCTAAAAATAAATAAATAAATAAAGATCAGGGGTGGACAAACCCTTTAAATGTAATATGAGTTGTAATCTAATATATAAAGCTGAGTGTATGTGTGTGTATGTCCGTTAAAGGAATCCACACCGTCGCATTTACAATCACGAAATTTTGCACAGACACTTCATGTGACCCAGGGAACATCATAGACTATGTTCTGACAGGAAAATTTAACCCTGCGCTTTATATTTACTCTCCAAAAATCTGCCTCCATTAAAGTGAATGGAGCTGGGAGCTACAGGTTATTAATAGCAGCTGTGATTGGTTGCTATAGGATAAGAAGCTTATGTGTGAGGTAATATGACAAAGACGGGGAGAGAGAGAGACAGACGGGGGGGAGAGAGAGAGAGAGAGAGAGAGAGAGACAGACGAGAGAGAGAGAGACAGAGACAGAGAGAAACTGACCCGCACATCCAACAAATAGTTACTATGTTTTTTCAGTTAGCACCTGTTCACATTTGTTGGATGTGCGGGTCAGTTTTTTGATATTTCTAGTGAGTCTTTTTCTGACTGAGCACTCCGCCCTAAGACCTAGCTGCCCATACATGGAGGAGGTTTGTAGTCCAAATATTTAGTTTATGTATTGGCCAATGCATGTAAGCCCGGAAACCAACGGCAAGGTATATCTCTGTAATCCAGGAACCTAACCTAAATGCCACTATCTAGGTTAAAAACATCCGTATCTGGGAAAAATGCTACTATCTCTCTTTTGCAGTAATGCAGTGCCATATTTTCCCTTGTACATTTTTGGCTTTTTCCGAGTGCAACTGTATGCATTTATAGTTACTATGTTTTTTCAGTTAGCACCTGTTCACATTTGTTGGATGTGCGGGTCAGTTTTTTGATATCGACGGGGAGAGAGAGAGAGAGAGCGACAGACGGGGAGAGAGAGAGAGAGAGAGAGAGAGCGACAGACGGGGAGAGAGAGAGAGAGAGAGAGCGACAGACGGGGAGAGAGAGAGAGAGAGAGCGACAGACGGGAGAGCGAGAGAGAGCGACAGACGGGAGAGCGAGAGAGAGAGCGACAGACGGGGAGAGCGAGAGAGAGAGCGAGAGCGACAGACGGGGAGAGCGAGCGAGAGAGAGAGCGACAGACGGGAGAGCGAGCGAGAGAGAGAGCGACAGACGGGGAGAGAGAGCGAGAGAGAGAGCGACAGACGGGGAGAGAGAGCGAGAGAGAGAGCGACAGACGGGGAGAGAGAGCGAGAGAGAGAGCGACAGACGGGGAGAGAGAGCGAGAGAGAGAGCGACAGACGGGGAGAGAGAGCGAGAGAGAGAGCGACAGACGGGGAGAGAGAGCGAGAGAGAGAGCGACAGACGGGGAGAGAGAGCGAGAGAGAGAGCGACAGACGGGGAGAGAGAGCGAGAGAGAGAGCGACAGACGGGGAGAGCGAGAGAGAGAGCGACAGACGGGGAGAGAGAGAGCGACAGACGGGGAGAGAGAGGGAGCGACAGACGGGGAGAGCGAGAGCGACAGACGGGGAGAGCGAGCGAGAGAGAGAGCGACAGACGGGGAGAGAGAGCGAGAGAGAGAGCGACAGACGGGGAGAGAGAGCGAGAGAGAGAGCGACAGACGGGGAGAGAGAGCGAGAGAGAGAGCGACAGACGGGGAGAGAGAGCGAGAGAGAGAGCGACAGACGGGGAGAGAGAGCGAGAGAGAGAGCGACAGACGGGGAGAGAGAGCGAGAGAGAGAGCGACAGACGGGGAGAGAGAGCGAGAGAGAGAGCGACAGACGGGGAGAGAGAGCGAGAGAGAGAGCGACAGACGGGGAGAGCGAGAGAGAGAGCGACAGACGGGGAGAGAGAGAGCGACAGACGGGGAGAGAGAGGGAGAGAGAGAGCGACAGACGGGGAGAGAGAGAGCGACAGACGGGAGAGAGAGAGAGAGAGAGCGACAGACGGGGAGAGCGAGAGAGAGCGACAGACGGGGAGAGCGAGAGAGAGAGCGACAGACGGGGAGAGCGAGAGAGAGAGCGAGAGCGACAGACGGGGAGAGCGAGCGAGAGAGAGAGCGACAGACGGGGAGAGCGAGCGAGAGAGAGAGCGACAGACGGGGAGAGAGAGCGAGAGAGAGAGCGACAGACGGGGAGAGAGAGCGAGAGAGAGAGCGACAGACGGGGAGAGAGAGCGAGAGAGAGAGCGACAGACGGGGAGAGAGAGCGAGAGAGAGAGCGACAGACGGGGAGAGAGAGCGAGAGAGAGAGCGACAGACGGGGAGAGAGAGCGAGAGAGAGAGCGACAGACGGGGAGAGAGAGCGAGAGAGAGAGCGACAGACGGGGAGAGAGAGCGAGAGAGAGAGCGACAGACGGGGAGAGCGAGAGAGAGAGCGACAGACGGGGAGAGCGAGAGAGAGAGCGACAGACGGGGAGAGAGAGAGCGACAGACGGGGAGAGAGAGGGAGCGACAGACGGGGAGAGCGAGAGCGACAGACGGGGAGAGCGAGCGAGAGAGAGAGCGACAGACGGGGAGAGAGAGCGAGAGAGAGAGCGACAGACGGGGAGAGAGAGCGAGAGAGAGAGCGACAGACGGGGAGAGAGAGCGAGAGAGAGAGCGACAGACGGGGAGAGAGAGCGAGAGAGAGAGCGACAGACGGGGAGAGAGAGCGAGAGAGAGAGCGACAGACGGGGAGAGAGAGCGAGAGAGAGAGCGACAGACGGGGAGAGAGAGCGAGAGAGAGAGCGACAGACGGGGAGAGCGAGAGAGAGAGCGACAGACGGGGAGAGAGAGAGCGACAGACGGGGAGAGAGAGGGAGAGAGAGAGCGACAGACGGGGAGAGAGAGAGCGACAGACGGGGAGAGAGAGGGAGAGAGAGAGCGACAGACGGGGAGAGAGAGCGAGAGAGAGAGCGACAGACGGGGAGAGAGAGCGAGAGAGAGAGCGACAGACGGGGAGAGAGAGCGAGAGAGAGAGCGACAGACGGGGAGAGCGAGAGAGAGAGAGCGACAGACGGGGAGAGCGAGAGAGAGAGCGACAGACGGGGAGAGCGAGAGAGAGAGCGACAGACGGGGAGAGCGAGAGAGAGAGCGACAGACGGGGAGAGAGAGCGAGAGCGCGACAGACGGGGAGAGAGAGCGAGAGCGAGAGCGCGACAGACGGGGAGAGAGAGCGAGAGCGAGAGCGCGACAGACGGGGAGAGAGAGCGAGAGAGAGAGCGCGACAGACGGGGAGAGAGAGCGAGAGAGAGAGCGCGACAGACGGGGAGAGAGAGCGAGAGAGAGAGCGCGACAGACGGGGAGAGAGAGCGAGAGAGAGAGCGCGACAGACGGGGAGAGAGAGCGAGAGAGAGAGCGCGACAGACGGGGAGAGAGAGCGAGAGAGAGAGCGCGACAGACGGGGAGAGAGAGCGAGAGAGAGAGCGCGACAGACGGGGAGAGAGAGCGAGAGAGAGAGCGCGACAGACGGGGAGAGAGAGCGAGAGAGAGAGCGCGACAGACGGGGAGAGAGAGCGAGAGAGAGAGCGCGACAGACGGGGAGAGAGAGGCGAGAGAGAGAGCGCGACAGACGGGGAGAGAGAGCGAGAGAGAGAGCGCGACAGACGGGGAGAGAGAGCGAGAGAGAGAGCGACAGACGGGGAGAGAGAGCGAGAGAGAGAGCGACAGACGGGGAGAGAGAGCGAGAGAGAGAGCGACAGACGGGGAGAGAGAGCGAGAGAGAGAGCGACAGACGGGGAGAGAGAGCGAGAGAGAGAGCGACAGACGGGGAGAGAGAGCGAGAGAGAGAGCGACAGACGGGGAGAGAGAGCGAGAGAGAGAGCGACAGACGGGGAGAGAGAGCGAGAGACAGAGCGACAGACGGGGAGAGAGAGCGAGAGACAGAGCGACAGACGGGGAGAGAGAGCGAGAGACAGAGCGACAGACGGGGAGAGAGAGCGAGAGACAGAGCGACAGACGGGGAGAGAGAGCGAGAGACAGAGCGACAGACGGGGAGAGAGAGCGAGAGACAGAGCGACAGACGGGGAGAGAGAGCGAGAGACAGAGCGACAGACGGGGAGAGAGAGCGAGAGACAGAGCGACAGACGGGGAGAGAGAGACAGAGCGACAGACGGGGAGAGAGAGACAGAGCGACAGACGGGGAGAGAGAGACAGAGCGACAGACGGGGAGAGAGAGACAGAGCGACAGACGGGGAGAGAGAGACAGAGCGACAGACGGGGAGAGAGAGACAGAGCGACAGACGGGGAGAGAGAGACAGAGCGACAGACGGGGAGAGAGAGACAGAGCGACAGACGGGGAGAGAGAGACAGAGCGACAGACGGGAGAGAGAGACAGAGCGACAGACGGGGAGAGAGAGACAGAGCGACAGACGGGGAGAGAGAGACAGAGCGACAGACGGGGAGAGAGAGACAGAGCGACAGACGGGAGAGAGAGACAGAGCGACAGACGGGGAGAGAGAGACAGAGCGACAGACGGGGAGAGAGAGACAGAGCGACAGACGGGGAGAGAGAGACAGAGCGACAGACGGGGAGAGAGAGACAGAGCGACAGACGGGGAGAGAGACAGAGCGACAGACGGGGAGAGAGACAGAGCGACAGACGGGGAGAGAGACAGAGCGACAGACGGGGAGAGAGACAGAGCGACAGACGGGGAGAGAGACAGAGCGACAGACGGGGAGAGAGACAGAGCGACAGACGGGGAGAGAGACAGAGCGACAGACGGGGAGAGAGACAGAGCGACAGACGGGGAGAGAGACAGAGCGACAGACGGGAGAGAGACAGAGCGACAGACGGGGAGAGAGACAGAGCGACAGACGGGGAGAGAGACAGAGCGACAGACGGGGAGAGAGACAGAGCGACAGACGGGGAGAGAGACAGAGCGACAGACGGGGAGAGAGACAGAGCGACAGACGGGGAGAGAGACAGAGCGACAGACGGGGAGAGAGACAGAGCGACAGACGGGGAGAGAGACAGAGCGACAGACGGGGAGAGAGACAGAGCGACAGACGGGGAGAGAGACAGAGCGACAGACGGGGAGAGAGACAGAGCGACAGACGGGGAGAGAGACAGAGCGACAGACGGGGAGAGAGACAGAGCGACAGACGGGGAGAGAGACAGAGCGACAGACGGGGAGAGAGACAGAGCGACAGACGGGGAGAGAGACAGAGCGACAGACGGGGAGAGAGACAGAGCGACAGACGGGGAGAGAGACAGAGCGACAGACGGGGAGAGAGACAGAGCGACAGACGGGGAGAGAGACAGAGACAGACGGGGAGAGAGACAGACTGATACAAATACAGACAGAGAGATAGAAACAGACAGACACACAGACAGCGACCCACAGACAGAGACACACAAAGACTGGGCGAGAGATAGAGAGACAGTTACTATCCCAGGCAACGCCGGTAACTACAGCTAGTAAGATATAATGGTGGTTATACTGAGGATTCTAACCTCCTGGACTTGCTGGATCATGGCACTTGAGGATGGTCCACCAGAATAAGCCAGGAGAACCTAAACAAGAAGCAGACACATAATGATAATAGACAAAAAAAATCCTGATTTCACACCGCTACCGATGATCTGGGTCATCATCTATCAGTACATGATGAACGTCAATTGTTTGCAGCATGAAATAAAGGTACAAAGTCTAGTTACAGAAAGCCCCATATGCCAAGAAGGTGACATCCGTTGGGGTCCGTGACGTGGGGGGGCGATGGAGGAGTCAACTACTAGATGGATCCTGCTCCTCTGGAGCCCGAACAGCCACAGAGAGGGGAGAAGGTCCGTTTGTCCGGCTGCTGCGTGTGCCCGGAAGAGGGGAGTCGGGCTCAGTCATTAGGAGATAGGGCAGATGGATATTGTAGAGCGTACGATGATCCGACTGATACAATTGTTTGGCTGCTATAGTCACATGCACATTACTGACCCCAGGTGGAGACGTCTGCACATACGACCACTGAGGTAGTAACAAGGCTACCCACAGAAAAGGAGATAATGTGGATTAAAAGGGGTCTGACCACTGAGACCCCAACGATCGGGATGGCACGGTGGCCGCACATGAGCCCTGTACTCCAATCATTGTTTATGTGGCTGCCGGTAAAAGCAGAGCAGATAATGAACTGAGCCCATAGACCGGCCCATTCCTGGTCTTGGGATTATTGGGGACCCAAATTGTAATGGAAGTTAAATCTAAATACGAAGCGGAGCTGGGAGAGGTTTCTTTGGCCCAATGGGGAGAGATCGTGAACTAATTCCAAGGCACAGAGTGTTGTATGGACGCATAGACTTAGCACTGGATATGTGCGGCTCATACAAGCGCTGCGGACTTCAGAGTGTTGTTTTTGACCGATCGGTGGAGTCTCCAACCTGGACCCCCCCCACGATCAGAAACACTATACACCGCCTGTAATATAAAACTAAAAACTTTATACTTTCATCCATTATCGGACCTATATTTCCTCCTTTACCTTCTCTCCGGGATACACCACTCGGTTTTTCCCCAGCATGGCTCGGAATTTGTGCACAAAATATTCTTTGAAACAAGATCTACAGAGAGAAAAAAAAAAGGAATGAGCCGAGGACAATCAGATCTAGGAATACAAGGACTGTAACAATGACAAAAGACTTAAGGCGGATACCAGATCTTTATAGACAAATGTTTTGCTGGGGATTCCTGCAAATATGTTCATGGCCGGAACGAGGATGCACAGAGTAAATTTGGTGCAAGTCAATTTGCAAGATGATCCCCTCCCCATCGGCTATATAAGAAAACCTCCTTTCCTCCGGGCATCCACAGTATTCGGCGTGGCACAATGTCATCGTTGGTCTAGGTTGGCTAATGGAGAGAAGAGTTGCAGATGCCGGGAGGAGCGAGGTGGCGCTCAGGGCTCCGTTTACCGACATGGCCAGGGTCCTGTGTATTGATTTGCAAGACCCTCCCCCATCGGCTACATAAGGGAATCCCCTCTAACCTCCTGGCATTCACGGCTTTTCTTTTGATTATCTGGCTCGGCCCAATATCATGGTGTTGCTCCTGGCCGGCTAAAAGAAGAGTGGTGGATGGCGGGAGGTAAGAGGCAGAGAATAAAAAACGGTGATGATCGGGCGCTGCAGATCAATGCAGGAAGCCAAAATAAAGGGCGCCCGTCCAGCGGTCACAGATTACGGACGAGGCAGATGGACCAGGGTCCTGTGAATCAACGTGCACGAACTCTAGCCCGAGTATGAGAGTCCACAGCTGTGGATACACGGACCACACATAACGCAGGAGCCCAGTCCTCCATCTGCACGGACTGTGACCCCGGAGGCCGAGAGACTTCTCTACATCCACAGATAGGTCCTTACTTGCAGAAGGCGTCTCCGACTCGTATGATGAGGATGGCGGAGGCTTCCCTGCACTTCATACATGTCCGCCCCAACCTAAGGAAAGAAGAGAAGTACATCAGCCCGAAAACTGCCAGCAGTCCCTCACCCCGAATGTGTCTAGAAACCGTAGTGCCCCCTTGGGTCACGTGTGTTGGAGGCAGGTTCTGGCCAAAAAGCAAAGAGAAATGTAATTTATACACCCTGCGCAGTTATTGGAGCCCGACGAACCCCATTATAGCCAGTAGGGTCTGCCGGGCGCTGTAGGTGAGTCATTAGTGACATTTGGCTCTGCCATTATTTTACTTTCCAACAGGAGGGAAAATATGTGCAGACAATGAAACAGAAGAGGCTGTGGGCTACCCCTAGGGGGCATTGTGGAGGCAGCATTACACTAGAGGACATGGCAGAAGTGGTCACTGACTACCTCTAGGGGACACTACGAAGGTGGCCACTGACTACCTCTAGGGGACACTACAAAAGGCGGCCACTGACTACTTCTAGGGGACACTGTGGAGGCGGCCACTGACTACCTCTAGGGGACAATGTGGAGGCGGCCACTGACTACCTCTAGGGGACAATGTGGAGGCGGCCACTGACTACCTCTAGGGGACAATGTGGAGGCGGCCACTGACTACCTCTAGGGGACACTACGGAGGCGGCCACTGACTACCTCTAGGGGACAATGTGTAGGCGGTCAGTGAACATCTCTAGGGGGCACAGCAGAAGCAATAAATAAATAATCAATGACTACACCAAGGGCCACTGCAAAGGCTGCCAAACTACCCCTAGGGGACACTGTGGAAGTGGCCATTGACTATCCCAAGGAGACATTGCAGAGGTGGCCACGGGCTAACCCTAGAGATCAATGCACACTGCGGAGGCGGCCATAGACTACCTCTAGGGGACACTGCGGAGGCGGCCATAGACTACCTCTAGGGGGACACTGCGGAGGCGGCCAAAGACTACCTCTAGGGGACACTGCGAAGGCGGCCATAGACTACCTCTAGGGGACACTGCGGAGGCGGCCATAGACTACCTCTAGGGGACACTGCAGAGGCGGCCATAGACTACCTCTAGGGGACACTGCGGAGGCGGCCATAGACTACCTCTAGGGGACACTGCGGAGGCGGCCATAGACTACCTCTAGGGGACACTGCGGAGGCGGCCATAGACTACCTCTAGGGGACACTGCGGAGGCGGCCATAGACTACCTCTAGGGGACACTGCGGAGGCGGCCATAGACTACCTCTAGGGGACACTGCGGAGGCGGCCATAGACTACCTCTAGGGGACACTGCGGAGGCGGCCATAGACTACCTCTAGGGGACACTGCGGAGGCGGCCATAGACTACCTCTAGGGGACACTGCGGAGGCGGCCATAGACTACCTCTAGGGGACACTGCGGAGGCGGCCATAGACTACCTCTAGGGGACACTGCGGAGGCGGCCATAGACTACCTCTAGGGGACACTGCGGAGGCGGCCATAGACTACCTCTAGGGGACACTGCGGAGGCGGCCATAGACTACCTCTAGGGGACACTGCGGAGGCGGCCATAGACTACCTCTAGGGGACACTGCGGAGGCGGCCATAGACTACCTCTAGGGGACACTGCGGAGGCGGCCATAGACTACCTCTAGGGGACACTGCGGAGGCGGCCATAGACTACCTCTAGGGGACACTGCGGAGGCGGCCATAGACTACCTCTAGGGGACACTGCGGAGGCGGCCATAGACTACCTCTAGGGGACACTGCGGAGGCGGCCATAGACTACCTCTAGGGGACACTGCGGAGGCGGCCATAGACTACCTCTAGGGGACACTGCGGAGGCGGCCATAGACTACCTCTAGGGGACACTGCGGAGGCGGCCATAGACTACCTCTAGGGGACACTGCGGAGGCGGCCATAGACTACCTCTAGGGGACACTGCGGAGGCGGCCATAGACTACCTCTAGGGGACACTGCGGAGGCGGCCATAGACTACCTCTAGGGGACACTGCGGAGGCGGCCATAGACTACCTCTAGGGGACACTGCGGAGGCGGCCATAGACTACCTCTAGGGGACACTGCGAAGGCGGCCATAGACTACCTCTAGCGGACACTGCGGAGGCGGCCATAGACTACCTCTAGGGGACACTGCGGAGGCGGCCATAGACTACCTCTAGGGGACACTGCGGAGGCGGCCATAGACTACCTCTAGGGGACACTGCGGAGGCGGCCATAGACTACCTCTAGGGGACACTGCGGAGGCGGCCATAGACTACCTCTAGGGGACACTGCGGAGGCGGCCATAGACTACCTCTAGGGGACACTGCCAAGGCGGCCATAGACTACCTCTAGCGGACACTGCGGAGGCGGCCATAGACTACCTCTAGGGGACACTGCGGAGGCGGCCATAGACTACCTCTAGGGGACACTGCGGAGGCGGCCATAGACTACCTCTAGGGGACACTGCGGAGGCGGCCATAGACTACCTCTAGGGGACACTGCGGAGGCGGCCATAGACTACCTCTAGGGGACACTGCGGAGGCGGCCATAGACTACCTCTAGGGGACACTGCGGAGGCGGCCATAGACTACCTCTAGGGGACACTGCGGAGGCGGCCATAGACTACCTCTAGGGGACACTGCGGAGGCGGCCATAGACTACCTCTAGGGGACACTGCGGAGGCGGCCATAGACTACCTCTAGGGGACACTGCGGAGGCGGCCATAGACTACCTCTAGGGGACACTGCGAAGGCGGCCATAGACTACCTCTAGCGGACACTGCGGAGGCGGCCATAGACTACCTCTAGGGGACACTGCGGAGGCGGCCATAGACTACCTCTAGGGGGACACTGCGGAGGCGGCCATAGACTACCTCTAGGGGACACTGCGGAGGCGGCCATAGACTACCTCTAGGGGACACTGCGGAGGCGGCCATAGACTACCTCTAGGGGACACTGCGGAGGCGGCCATAGACTACCTCTAGGGGACACTGCGGAGGCGGCCATAGACTACCTCTAGGGGACACTGCGGAGGCGGCCATAAACGACCTCTAGGGGACACTCTGGAGGCGGCCATAGACTACCTCTAGGGGACACTGCGGAGACGGCCATAAACGACCTCTAGGGGACACTCTGGAGGCGGCCATAGACTACCTCTAGGGGACACTGCGGAGGCGGCCATAGACTACCTCTAGGGGACACTGCGGAGGCGGCCATAGACTACCTCTAGGGGACACTGCGGAGGCGGCCATAGACTACCTCTAGGGGACACTGCGGAGGCGGCCATAGACTACCTCTAGGGGACACTGCGGAGGCGGCCATAGACTACCTCTAGGGGACACTGCGGAGGCGGCCATAGACTACCTCTAGGGGACACTGCGGAGGCGGCCATAGACTACCTCTAGGGGGACACTGCGGAGGCGGCCATAGACTACCTCTAGGGGACACTGCGGAGGCGGCCATAGACTACCTCTAGGGGACACTGCGGAGGCGGCCATAGACTACCTCTAGGGGACACTGCGGAGGCGGCCATAGACTACCTCTAGGGGACACTGCGGAAGCGGCCATAGACTACCTCTAGGGGACACTGCGGAGGCGGCCATAGACTACCCCTAGGGGATACTGAGGAGGAAGCCATAGACTACCCCTAGGGGACACTGCGGAGGCGGCCATAGACTACCCCTAGGGGAAACTGCGGAGGCGGCCATAGACTACCCCAAAGGGACACTGAGGAGGCGGCCATAGACTACTTCTAGGGGACACTGCGGAGGCGGCCATAGACTACCTCTAGGGGACACTGCGGAGGCGGCCATAGACTACCTCTAGGGGACACTGCGGAAGCGGCCATAGACTACCTCTAGGGGACACTGCGGAGGCGGCCATAGACTACCCCTAGGGGACACTGAGGAGGAAGCCATAGACTACCCCTAGGGGAAACTGCGGAGGCGGCCATAGACTACCCCAAAGGGACACTGAGGAGGCGGCCATAGACTACCTCTAGGGGACACTGAGGAGGCGGCCATAGACTACCTCTAGGGGACACTGCGGAGGCGTCCATAGACTACCTCTAGGGGAGACTGCGGAGGCGGCCATAGACTACCTCTAGGGGAGACTACGGAGACAGTCACTGACTACTTCTGGGGGACACTGCGGAGGCGGCCACTGACTAGATTATCACTAGGGGGCACTGTAGAGGAGGTCACCGACTATCCCTTGGGTTCACGGTGGAGGAGGCCATATTGGTTGTCACTCAACTTTCCCAGTCTCCTGAGTGACAGCTCTACCACTTTTCTCACCTCTCACTTTTCTCCTCTTTCCCCCAATCCAATTCCTCCCCTTCCAGGACTTCACACATAGCTGCAGCGTGCACTCCTGGCAAACTCCGGCGCTGGCTGATGACGTCACTGGCACGGGTGACGCCCAATGCCGGCGTCTGTGGGGTTATAAGGCACGTTTCCTAACAATAGGGATACAATAAATGCTCCATTCATCTTATAGGCCACCAACGTTACCGATTTCTCAGACTACTAGAAGGGAACAAGGCACAAGTTTTCTGTCTAAGCCCCAAACACCCAGGCTTGCCCACACTTAAAATGGTGGATTAGCCCTCAGGCGTACACTGCTTCCGCCTCTTCTCTTTTCGGATGTATTATTTTGCCCTCTTGCGATATAAATCTGCATATTTCGCTCTTCTGGGTTGCATTTCATGTAAATAATGAGGTTTTAATGCTTCGTGGGCCCTGTGGGGTCTCTATGGTGACGCGTGTCGCGCGGGTGACGTCACACGGCGGCGCAGAGGGATGACGCGTAGTGTTTATGTCCTGCTGAAGCCGCGGAGGTGACGGTGCTTGTGTCGCGGTCATGGCAATGTTCCGTAGTCTGGTGTCCTCGTCCTCCCAGCACCGGCAGCAGCACCACACCCACCAGAACCAGTCCTCGCCGTCGTCCGCAGACAGCCTGGAGACGCAGTATGGCTGCCCCATCTGCCTGGAGGTGTATTACAAGCCTGTGGCCATCGGGAGCTGCGGTCACACGTTAGTAATGGAGAGCAGGGGGGTGGGGGATGGGTCACTCATTGTCGGGGGCACCTTATATACCATTTCATTGAGCCCCTCCATATTATAATGTCCCCTTAGCCTCTGCAGATGGAGACTTATCAGATACCATTAATTCACGCTGCATCCATGTTTTCAGGTTGCCTCTTTCGATGGTATTGTGGGGGTGGGGGCTTTTCGTTCAGGATAGGCCACCTTTGCCCCTAACCCCCAACCCTCCATGTTCTGCAGAGGGTGCATTCATTTCTTCATGGTTTCGGCATCTAAGATCCTGTCCCAGGTGCTGCAGAGGAATTTGGGAGTTCAGCTCCGGGGGATATTGGAATTGATGACCTCTGTTAATAATTTTGTGTCATTATTTTGTGCGGTGCATCACACTGGTGCTCAGCCATTTCTACAGTCCAGTCTTGTGTATTATCAGTGCCTTATGTTACTGCTTTTTGTATTCTCCTCTGGTGTCTGCTGTGCTCATTCTCAGAGGAGCTTAATGTCTGATTTCTTGTTAATTGTTGTAAAGCTGCAGACCGCTGTGACCTGTGCGTGATCCTGATTTACACTACAAGTGGCCTTATTCTGTTGATCGTGTGTATTCCCTCATTATGACAGCAATCATCTTTATAAATACATTACTGATCCTACGTTACCTCCTGTATTATATTCCAGAGCTGCACTCACTATTCTGCTGGTGCAGTCACTGTGTTAATACATTACATTACTGATCTTGAGTGACATCCTGTATTATACTCCAGAGCTGCACTCACTATTCTGCTGATGCAGTCACTGTGTTACTACATTACATGACTGATCCTGAGTTACCTCCTGTATTATACTCTAGAGCTGCACTCACTATTCTGCTGATGCAGTCACTGTGTTAATACATTACATGACTGATCCTGAGTTACCTCCTGTATTATACTCTAGAGCTGCACTCACTATTCTGCTGGTGCAGTCACTGTGTACATACATTACATTACTTATCCTGTACTGATCCTAAGTTACATCATGTAATATACTCTAG
The DNA here is from genome assembly GCF_048569485.1 of Anomaloglossus baeobatrachus. Lineage (NCBI taxonomy): Eukaryota > Metazoa > Chordata > Amphibia > Anura > Aromobatidae > Anomaloglossus > Anomaloglossus baeobatrachus. The sequence goes on along the minus strand of NC_134362.1, from coordinate 184,745,779 downwards.
AGCTGCACTCACTATTCTGCTGGAGGATTCACTGTGTACATACATTACATGACTGATCCTGAGTTACATCCTGTTTTATACTCTAGAGCTGCACTCACTATTCTGCTGGTGCAGTCACTTTATAAATTACTTATCCTGTACTGATCCTGAGTGACACCCTGTATTATACTCCAGAGCTGCACTCACTATTCTGCTGGTGTAATCCCTATGTACTGTACATACATTACTTATCCTGAATTATGTCTTGTATTATACACCAGAGCTGCACTCGCTATTCTGTTTTACTGATCCTGAATTACCTCCTGTATTATACTCCAGAGCTGCACTCACTATTCTTCTGGTGTAGTCACTGTGTACATACATTACTTATCCTGTACTGATCCCAGGTTACCTCCTGTATTATACTCCAGAGCTGCACTCACTGTTCTGTCAGTGAGCTTGTGGTCCCTGCACCCCTTGGTTTAGATCAGCTGCTATAGTTCAGTGGGTTTGGTGCGTTTTTCCTACATTCACTGACAACTGTACAGTTCACTCCTGTTGTGAATATAACACTTCCCACAATGCAAATTACACGAGCTTTGTTCAGAGACAGAACCTGCAGAGGCTGCTGTGTGTTTTTTAGCGTTGAAATCTGCGGAACTGAGATTTCAGCTCTGGAGTGCAATACAATTTATAAAGAAAGCCAAAGGTTGGAGACCAATTTTCTACTTTGTTGCATATCACTCCCATATCAACTTACACCTTTTATATATCGGGATTGAGAGGGGAATCTTCCATTTTTGCTGGAGTGTCCCTTTACATTTTCTCCGGCCTCCTGCCTGTGCCTGGCCACTGCTCATAATAACTCCCTTTATATTCATTTGTGTCGTTAATGGTAATTAATCTAATTTCCCCCGTAATCAGATTTCTCCATCGCTGTGCAGAGATCGGCCCTTCTGGCTCATAAACAGAATGTTAAAATTGCAGTTAAATAGATTTGTCAATAATATCTATATAATATTATATATATAAAAAAAAACACAGTACAGCCCAAACGTTTGGACGTACCGTCTCATTCAAAGAGTTTTCTTTATTTTCAGGACTCTGAAAATTGTAGATTCACATTGAAGGCATCAAACTATGAATTATCACATGTGGAATGAAATACTTAACAAAAAAGTGTGAAACAACTGAAAATATGTCTTACATTCTAGGTTCTTCAGAGTAGCCACCTTTTGCTTTGATTACTGCTTTGCACACTCCTGGCATTCTCTTGATGAGCTTCAAGAGGCAGTCACCGGAAATGTTTTCCAACAGTCTTGAAGGAGTTCCCAGAGATGCTTAGCACTTTTTTGGCCCTTTTGCCTTCACTCTGCGGTCCAGCTCACCCCAAACCATCTCGATTGGGTTCAGGTCTGGTGACTGTGGAGCCCAGGTCATCTGGCGTAGCACCCCATCACTCTCCTTCTTAGTCACATAGCCCTTACACATCCTGGAGGTGTGTTTGGGGTCATTGTCCTGTTGAAAAATAAATGATGGTCCGCCTAAACACAAACCGGATGGAATAGCACGCCGCTGCAAGATGCTGTGGTAGCCATGCTGGTTCTGTATGCCTTCAATTTTGAGTAAATCCCCAACATTGTCACCAGCAAAGCCCCCCCACACCATCACACCTCCTCCTCCATGCTTCACGGTGGTAACCAGCCATGTAGAGTCCATCCGTTCACCTTTTCTACAAAGACACGGTGGTTGGATCCAAAGATCTCAAATTTGGACTCATCAGACCAAAGCACAGATTTCCACTGGTCTAATGTCCATTCCTTGTGTTTGTGAGGTAAATCCTGGGATATGAAGAGGAATTATGACTAGAAGTCATAATTGCTCTCATCACTCCCTGGCAGTGCCCCCCCTCCCTTCTTGTTCTCAAATGTCCAGCATCTGTGGAGGTGTCACATCCCACTTACACCTCCAACAGCCATCTCCTCTGATATGGAGATGAGATGATGTGAGGACAATGGACACAGGATGACTCCCTGCCGTCACCCTGTAACAAGAGTTGTATCTCATTAGCAAGGCTTGGAAGTAGCCAGACAGAACGACTCCAGTAAAAAATGGTTCATATCTCGCAAGCCATACCTCCGATAAATATGGCAACCATAAAAATGGTGTTTGCGCAGGCGGACGATGCTGGCACACCTTTTTTATGGAAGGGGGAGCTTGGGAAATACCCCAGGCGTGATATCAGCCATATGGGAACTCGTAGACAGGTCATGAGTCCCCTCGTTCTGTAGCTAAATTCATAACTGTCACAATGAGAGCATTGGCGTCTGCCTACGACGCTCCCAGGCAAAGTTATGGCCAATATCCCCTTTGCTGGATAATTCTGATCCATGCAGGGGGAGTGGCAGTGCTTCCCTGTGAGGTCACTAAGGTAGGAGGGGACCTGGATCTGCCCAGGTTGATAACCCTACTTCGGCCATTTTCCAGTGTTCTTCTGCTCGGGGGCCTGGTTGGGAAAGACCTGTGAGGGAGTCCCTGGAAACCTGGTCTACAGCGCCCCCCTGTGGCCAGACGCAACAAGGTAACTGCTGGAACTGTGTATGCCTGTTTGTAACCCATGCTTTGCTTGTAACTGTACTCTGACATATGTATATTCTGTAGATTCCCTATTGTATATATTGTAGTTCTAGTGTGCTTTAGGCTGATTAAATTATATAATTAATCTTGGGCTGTTCTGTTATCTCGATCTTGAATCCCACGTCTGTGTGTTCGGCTAATAGTTACCGTGAAGCGGTTGGTGGCAGCGAGTTGTGCCAAGGATTATTGTGGGGAGGCCAGTGAGATTCGGGAAGATATTATATATTCCGCCCGCGGAGGTCGGGGGAATATATACCTTACTCTCACCGGGGACCCTTCAATAATCGGCATAAGTAGTATAGCGGCCTCCTTGCTTATTGTCGGGCAATTCCATAATTGGCCTGACTATAAGAGGGGCGCTAGAGAGCGCGTCACGTGCTCTGTCTGTCGGTCGGGAGGTATAAAGGAGGGGTGACCCCCACTTGTTACCCCCCGATTGTGACGTACTGGTAGCCAGCGCGGGGGATTTCTGAGTGACCCCCCCCGGTGGTTTGTGACATATTGGTGGCAAGCGGTGGGATCGAGATAATAGTGTGTGTGAGTGTGAGACCCATACTCCCAGACACTAAAGACTGCCTGCAGCAGCTGTGGCTGCTGGGGTCTTCAGACCAGCTCAACACTAGAGTGTCAGAGTGCAGATACTGTAAGGTGTGTGGAGGCATCAGGTGTCAGTTCTGTGTCAGTGACCAAAAGTCTGCAAGAATGGCTGAGAGCACCAGGAGCAAAGCCAAAGGAATGGCCGATGCTCAGGCCAGAGACGATGAGGAGGTTGTCCACGAGTCCTCCAGGAGCTCGACGCCAGAAAACAGCTCTGCAGAGGACATTGCACAACCGGGCACTGCTGGACAAGATGAGGAGCAGCTCGCCCAAGGGTCCTCAACGAGCCAGATGCCAGCCCTCCGCTCTGCAATGGACAGTGAATCACCAGGCTCCGCAGCGGGCCGCAGATCACCACGTGCCATTCCACCGAGCCTGGGAGGCTCGGATAGCCTTCTTCAAATGGCTATGGCCCTTCTCCAGGCTGGAGACCAGGAGGGCTACAAGGGACTCCTGGCAGAGCACAGGGCAGAGCGGCAGGCAGCGCGTGATGCTGAGGCTGCGGAGCGGCAAGCAGTGCGTGAGGCTGCGGAGCGGCAAGCAGCGCGTGAAGAGCGAGAGCGAGAGCGACAGGCAGAGCGTGACTACCAGCTGCAGCTAGCTCAGCTCCGGCCCTCATCAGCCACACGTGACCTTCAAGACACCAAACTTCCAAAGGTCCGTGTTGAGGACTTCCCAGTGCTGGAGAAGGATGGAGACTTGGACTCTTTCTTGACTGCTTTTGAACGGACTTGCTTGCAGCACCATCTGAACAAGGACCAGTGGGCCAAATACCTGACCCCCCGTTTAAGGGGTAAGGCCCTAGATGTCCTTGGGGACTTGCCTGCTGAGGCAGATCAGGGCTACGACACCATCAAGCGGGCCCTGATCCAACAGTACAACCTCACTCCAGAGTCCTACCGCAAGAAGTTCCGGAGCCTACAGAAGGGACCAAAGGACTCCTGGGCTGACCACCGGCGGGCACTTGCCCGAGCTGCCGACCACTGGACCCAAGGCCTGCAGCTTTCCACCGGACCGGAGATCCTGGACTTGTTCATCACGGAGCAACTCTTGTGGAACTGCCCTGAGGATCTCCGCCAGTTCATCCGAGACCAGAAGCCAAAGGGGTCCACGGCTACAGCTGCCCTTGCCGATGACTACACCAACAACCGGGCCCCTGAGGCCAGGAGAGCGGCCACCAGCAGCACCTGGAGAGGGGGTAAGATGAATTCTGCGACTGCCCCACCTGCCCCTAGACTGCAGGGGGTGTCCCCCTCGACTCCCCTCTCCAGGCCCGTGGCAGAACCAAGACGGTGCCACCAGTGCAACCTACCTGGACACTTCAAGGCCATGTGCCCTCAGCGTCCCAAGGCCCCGGCTCCGTCCCCGTCCCAAGGGCCGCCCAAGGTGTATTGTGTGGGTGGGGGTGGTGGTAGGTCCCTGGACAGCTTCCAACCTGTCACCGTCGGCCAGTCTGTGACCATAGGACTGCGAGACAGCGCCTCGGAGGTGACTCTGGTGCGGCCTGAGATGGTGTCCCCCCAAGACTTGATCCCTGGAAAAACCCTCGCTGTCTCCGGGATTGGAGGCATTGACCCGGCGCTGCCTGTTGCTGACATTTATGTGGACTGGGGCGCAGGGCGAGGGGTGAGGGAGGTGGGGGTAACTGATCGGATCCCTGCAAACGTGCTACTTGGGACAGATTTGGGGCAAATAACCTCCCAGTTTGGCCCCGCCCCAAAGGCTGAACCTTCAGCCAGTGCTGACATGCCTCCGGACAATGTTAATGTGTTATCTATGAATGATGTAAGGGAGGAGGGAGTGAACTCTGATATTTCTGCTTGCATAGACACCATAGACACACACTCAGCTGCAGCTGTGACAGGGGAGGGGGTCAGAGAAAGGTGTGACCATGCCTCTACAAGTAACCAGCCTGTGAGCTGGGATCTGTTGCCCTCTGCAGGGATAAGCAGAGAGCAGGGTGCTGCAGGGGGAGGACCAGTGTGTGGGGTGGGGGCTACCACAGCAAATGTGGGGTCCCCAGAGATTTCACAGCGGGGTTCTGTTGCTGCAGAGGGGGAACAGGCAGGTGAGATTGGGGCCGGTCCAGGAGCGGAAGTGCTCCCAGGTAAGATCTCGGTGCAGGGTTCCCCCACAACCGGGGTGTCAGGAAGCCAGGTAGGTCTGCCTGAACCGGCGACTTGGTCAGGAACGGAGGAGGAGCAGGCACGACCCACGGTCGCAGCGGCTGTGGCCGCTGTCACCCGCAGTGGGAGTGCTGGAAGCCAAGGGGCCTCCCGGAGGTCCGATAGCTCTTCCCCTTCTGACCAAGTGGCAGCCGAGTCAGGTGGAGGCCAGGACACAGGTCCCGGGGTACTGACCGAAGATGTGACAGTCTCGTCGATTCTGGCCACATCTGGTCAGGGGTTTCAGGCAGCGTTAGAAGCTGACGACAGCCTGAAAGCTCTAAAGGAGCAGGCGGCACAGCCTCCCTCGGACTCGGACCCGGAGCGAGTGGTCTGGGACCAAGGACGGCTGTACCGGGCCACGGTCCAGCAGGGTTCACCGGAGGCGTGGCCCAGGGACCGACAGTTGGTGGTACCCTATCCGTTCCGGACGGAGTTGTTGCGGATCGCACATGAGATTCCGATGGCCGGACACCTAGGGATCGCTAAGACCAAGGCCAGGTTAAACCAGCATTTCTACTGGCCAAAAATGGGGGCCGATGTGGCTGCCTACTGCCGTTCGTGTGAAACCTGTCAGAGAGTGGGGAAGGCGGGGCCACACCCCAAAGCCCCACTAGTATCTCTGCCAATCATCGATGAGCCTTTCAGGAGGGTGGCTGTGGATCTGGTCGGCCCGCTGGCCATCCCCAGCAGCTCCGGGAAACGCTTCATACTGACGGTAGTGGACTATGCCACCCGGTACCCAGAAGCAGTGGCCTTGTCGTCCATTCGGGCTGACAAGGTGGCCACCGCATTGCTGGAGATTTTCTCCCGAGTGGGTTTTCCCCAGGAAATGCTCACCGACCGGGGGACCCAATTCATGTCCCAGCTGATGGAGACCCTCTGTAAGCAAGTCCAGGTGCGACATCTGGTGGCCAGCCCGTACCATCCACAGACTAATGGCCTGTGCGAGCGGTTCAATGGCACCTTAAAGCAGATGCTTAAGATGTTGGTCGACTCCCATGGGCGTGACTGGGAGCGGTATCTCCCACACCTGTTATTTGCTTACCGGGAGGTTCCACAGGCCTCAACAGGATTCTCACCGTTTGAGCTCCTGTACGGGCGACGTGTGCGGGGCCCCCTGGCTCTGGTGAAAGAGGCTTGGGAAGGGGATTTGGCCACCCCTGGAGTGTCGGTCATCGAGTATGTCATGCGCTTCCGGGACAAAATGCAGGCCTTGACGCAACTGGTACACGACAATATGGCTCAAGCCCAGGCCGATCAGAAGCGTTGGTACGACCAGAACGCTTGTGAGAGGACCTACCAAGTGGGTCAAAAGGTGTGGGTACTGGTCCCCGTACCACAGGACAAGCTTCAGGCAGCCTGGGAAGGCCCATACCTCGTGTACCAGCAGCTCAACCCTGTAACGTACCTGGTCACCCTGGACCCCGCCCGTGGAAGGCGAAAGCCCTTCCATGTGAACATGATGAAGGCACATCATGAGCGGGAGGCATGTGCGCTCCCCGTGTGCAACCTGCCCGAGGAGGGAGAAGCGGAAACCCTCTTGGATATGCTAGCCCAGGTTAGGGCAGGCGGATCCATTGAGGATGTGGAGGTTGGCCACCAGCTCTTGGAGGACCAACGGTCCCAGCTGTGGGCCACCCTCCTCCCCTTCCGGGGGTTGTTTACCAACCAGCCCGGAAGGACTGACTTGGCTGTCCATCACGTGGACACTGGGGATCATCCCCCGATCCGGCGTTCAGCATATCGGGTCTCCCTGGAGGTGCAGCAACACATGCGCCAGGAGATTGACGAGATGCTGAAGCTGGGGGTGATCCAGGCATCCAACAGCGCTTGGGCCTCGCCTGTAGTCCTCGTCCCTAAGAAGGACCGAACCACTCGGTTCTGCGTGGACTACAGGGGGCTCAATGCGGTCACGGTCGCCGATGCGTACCCAATGCCACGCATCGATGACCTGCTCGATCAGTTGGCCGGGGCTCAGTACCTGACCATCATGGATCTGAGCCGGGGATATTGGCAGATCCCCCTGACTCGCAAGGCCAGGGAACGCTCTGCCTTTATTACCCCATTTGGACTGTACGAGTCCACGGTGATGCCATTCGGGATGAGGAATGCCCCTGCCACTTTCCAGCGGATGGTCAACACCCTGCTCAAGGGACTTGAAGGGTACGCGGCCGCGTACCTGGATGACATTGCCGTCTTCAGTCCCACCTGGGAGGACCACCTAGAGCATCTAGCACAGGTGCTCAGGCGGATCCACCGGGCAGGTTTGACCATCAAGCCGGGAAAGTGTCAGCTGGCCATGAGCGAGGTCCAGTACCTCGGTCACCGGGTAGGTGGGAGAACACTGAAGCCCGAGCCTGAGAAAGTGGAAGCCATCGCATCCTGGCCCACCCCCAGGACCAAGAAGCAGGTGATGTCCTTCTTGGGGACCGCTGGGTACTATAGGAGGTTTGTTCCATGCTATAGTAGCCTGGCAAAGCCCTTGACGGACCTCACCAAGAAGAAGCTGCCCTCTGCAGTCGATTGGACAATGGACTGCGAGACAGCCTTCCGGGCCCTAAAGGACGCCCTGTCCAGCCCGCCCGTGCTACAGGCAGCCGACTTCACGCGGCCGTTTGTAGTACAGACCGACGCCAGTGACTTCGGCCTCGGTGCGGTGCTCAGCCAGGTGGACTCTGCGAGCCAAGAGCACCCAGTCTTGTACCTGAGCAGGAAGCTGTTACCAAGGGAAGTTGCCTATTCCACGATGGAGAAGGAGTGCCTGGCCATAGTGTGGGCCCTGCAGCGTCTGCAACCCTATCTATACGGGCGCCACTTCATCGTGGAGACGGACCACAATCCCCTCAGCTGGTTGCACACCGTCTCTGGGACGAATGGGCGATTGTTGCGATGGAGCCTTGCGCTCCAGCAATACAACTTCACCATTCGCCACAAAAGGGGCCGTGACCACGGTAACGCAGACGGGCTGTCCCGACAAGGAGAGGTCGCGGACGGGCGCACGGGGGAACACCGGAGTGTGCTGCCCCCTAGCGCCCTCAAAAGGGGGGAGGTGTGAGGTAAATCCTGGGATATGAAGAGGAATTATGACTAGAAGTCATAATTGCTCTCATCACTCCCTGGCAGTGCCCCCCCTCCCTTCTTGTTCTCAAATGTCCAGCATCTGTGGAGGTGTCACATCCCACTTACACCTCCAACAGCCATCTCCTCTGATATGGAGATGAGATGATGTGAGGACAATGGACACAGGATGACTCCCTGCCGTCACCCTGTAACAAGAGTTGTATCTCATTAGCAAGGCTTGGAAGTAGCCAGACAGAACGACTCCAGTAAAAAATGGTTCATATCTCGCAAGCCATACCTCCGATAAATATGGCAACCATAAAAATGGTGTTTGCGCAGGCGGACGATGCTGGCACACCTTTTTTATGGAAGGGGGAGCTTGGGAAATACCCCAGGCGTGATAGCAGCCATATGGGAACTCGTAGACAGGTCATGAGTCCCCTCGTTCTGTAGCTAAATTCATAACTGTCACAATGAGAGCATTGGCGTCTGCCTACGACGCTCCCAGGCAAAGTTATGGCCAATATCCCCTTTGCTGGATAATTCTGATCCATGCAGGGGGAGTGGCAGTGCTTCCCTGTGAGGTCACTAAGGTAGGAGGGGACCTGGATCTGCCCAGGTTGATAACCCTACTTCGGCCATTTTCCAGTGTTCTTCTGCTCGGGGGCCTGGTTGGGAAAGACCTGTGAGGGAGTCCCTGGAAACCTGGTCTACAGCGCCCCCCTGTGGCCAGACGCAACAAGGTAACTGCTGGAACTGTGTATGCCTGTTTGTAACCCATGCTTTGATTGTAACTGTACTCTGACATAACTGTATATTCTGTAGATTCCCTATTGTATATATTGTAGTTCTAGTGTGCTTTAGGCTGATTAAATTATATAATTAATCTTGGGCTGTTCTGTTATCTCGATCTTGAATCCCACGTCTGTGTGTTCGGCTAATAGTTACCGTGAAGCGGTTGGTGGCAGCGAGTTGTGCCAAGGATTATTGTGGGGAGGCCAGTGAGATTCGGGAAGATATTATATATTCCGCCCGCGGAGGTCGGGGGAATATATACCTTACTCTCACCGGGGACCCTTCAATAATCGGCATAAGTAGTATAGCGGCCTCCTTGCTTATTGTCGGGCAATTCCATAATTGGCCTGACTATAAGAGGGGCGCTAGAGAGCGCGTCACGTGCTCTGTCTGTCGGTCGGGAGGTATAAAGGAGGGGTGACCCCCACTTGTTACCCCCCGATTGTGACGTACTGGTAGCCAGCGCGGGGGATTTCTGAGTGACCCCCCCGGTGGTTTGTGACAGTGTTCTTTACCCAAACAAGTATCTTCTGCTTGTTGCCTGTCCTTAGCAGTGGTTTCCTAGCAGCTATTTTACCATGAAGGCTGCTGCACAAAGGCTCCTCTTAACAGTTGTTCTAGAGATGAGAAGGGGTGTCCAAACGTTTGGTCTTTACTGTGTGTGTGTGTATGTGTGTGTGTGTGTATGTGTGTGTGTGTATGTGTATGTGTATATATATATATATATACACAAATATAAAATTTTAGTTTTCTTATTGTCAGGCTATATGAGAGGTAGAAATGCAGGGGGTCCGATTGCTGTGATCTCCAACAAACATGAGGGGCTTCTGCCCATCACCTGTCTGTCTGGGTAGAGGCTGCGCATGTGGTCGACCGCCCCGTTCACACAATGGTCTTATGGGCTCCACCTCTGTGGATCGGTGGGAGTATCAGCAGCTGAACTCCTCAGTGATCATATATTTATCCCTATTATATGGCCCAGGGATATATGTGATTTATAAGACATCTGCGTTTAGACTGGCGCTGCATCCAGACAAGGGAGGAATGATGGACTTTTCTTGCATAACTGTAGATCTACACTATATAGAGAAGAAATGGTCACAGATCTTACACAGATCCTAATCTCTAAAGTATGGTTTATAACATCCGGCCCCTCGTCCCCTCCCAGTGTACAACATCCGGCCCCTTCCCCTGGTGTACAACACCTGGCCCCTCGCTTCCCCCACCCGGTGTACAACATCCCCCCCAATGTACAACATCCGGCAGGCCCCTCGCCGCCCCCCTCCCCCAATGTACAACATCCGGAACCCCCCCCGGTGTACAACATCCGGCCCCTCGCCCTCCTCCCAGTGTACAACATCCGGCCCCTAACCCCCCCCCTTCCTTTGGTGTACAGCATCCGGCCGGCCCCCTCGCCCCTTCCCCCCCAGTGTACAGCATCCGACCGGCCCCTCGCCCCTTCCCCCCAGTGTACAGCATCCGGCCGGCCCCCTCGCCCCTTCCCCCCAGTGTACAGCATCCGGCCGGCCCCTGCCCCCCCCCCCACCCCCAGTGTACAACATCCGGCCCCTCCCCCCCCACAGTGTACAACATCCGGCCGGCCCCTCGCCACCGCCCCCCAGTGTACAATATCCGGCCCCTCGCCCCCCCCCCTCCAGTGTACAACATTCGGCCCCTCGCCCCCCTTCCCCCCAGTGTACAACATCCGCACCCGCCATGCAGTCAGCCTTTTTTAACATGTGACAGATTGGCCAGCCGTGCAGAGCTCACCGATACCAGCACATCCTTTAATAGCCAATGGGTAACAAGTCTATTCATGACATTTCATCCTCCATCACCTGTGAGTGATATGATTGAGAAGTGGAAGGAAAAGCAGCGACTCAGCCACAATGTGGAGACCTTGTAACGTAACGTTACAGAGCAGGGGCCGAGTGCAGAAAACTCACCCCTGCTGTGCTGACCCCATAACTGCAGTCCAAACCTCCTCTCGTAACATCAGCACAAACGCTGCGCAGTGCCGAGCCGCTCCCGGCCAAGCGCAGCGCCGAGCATCGCCAAGCACAATGCTAAACCATGCATCAGATGGAGCAATGTAAAGGCGCCACCACCGGACTCTGGAGGAGACGTGTTCTGTGCAGTGACGGATCACACCGCTCTGTGTCTGATGGAGGAGTCTGGGTTTGGTGATGGAGGACGTTACCCCCCCCCTGATTGCATTGTGCCCGCTGTACAGTTTGGTGGTGGAAGGATAAGACTATGGGCTTATTATCAGGGGTCGGCCTCAACCTCTTAGGGTACCTTCACACTTAGCGATGCAGCAGCGATCCGACCAGCGATCTGACCTGGTCAGGATCGCTGCTGCATCGCTACATGGTCGCTGGTGAGCTGTCAAACAGGCAGATCTCACCAGCGACCAGTGAACAGCCCCCAGCCAGCAGCGACGTGCAAGCGACGCTGCGCTTGCACGGAGCTGCCGTCTGGAAGCTGCGGAGACTGGTAACTAAGGTAAACATCGGGTATGGTTACCCGATGTTTACATTAGTTACCAGCGCACAGCTGTGTGTGCAGGGAGCAGGGAGCCGCGCACACTGAGCGCTGGCTCCTTGCTCTCCTACCATAGCTACAGTACACATCGGGTTAATTAACCCGATGTGTAATGCAGCTACATGTTCAGAGAGCAGGGAGCCGCGCACACTGCTTAGCGCTGGCTCCTTGCTCTCCTAGCTGCTGTACACATCGGGTTAATTAACCCGATGTGTACAGCAGCTACATGTGCAGAGAGCCGGAGCCGGCAGCACAGGCAGCGTGAGAGCTGCAGAGGCTCGTAACTAAGGTAAATATCGGGTAACCACCTTGGTTACCCGATGTTTATCTTGGATACAGCTTACCTCAGCTGTCAGATGCCGGCTCCTGCTCGCTTCATTTGTCGCTCTCTCGCTGTCACACACAGCGATCTGTGTGTCACAGCGGGAGAGCGGCTTTGAAGAAAACGAACCAGGGCTGTGTGTAACGAGCAGCGATCTCGCAGCAGGGGCCAGATCGCTGCTCATTGTCACACACAGCGAGATCGCTAATGAGGTCACTGCTGCGTCACAAAAAGCGTGACTCAGCAGCGATCTCGGCAGCGAGCTCGCTGTGTGTGAAGCACCCCTTAGTTCCAGTGAAGGGAAATCTTTAAACTCGTTTTATTGAAGGTTAAGTAAGACATTACATTACAGGATAAGTCAGCAATTTGTACTTTACAAGTATACACATATACTGTTTGATAAGCAGAGTAATAAAGCAATAACAATTAAAACCACAACTATTACATTCAATCTGGCCTTAGCACATTAATCATAGCAGAGGAGTCAGATCATGAAACATATCCATTCTGGGGCGAAAGCCCACCTCAATAAGAGAAGCACAACCCAGATTACAGCGGTCTCATAATATCCCCAATACATTATATCATAAGGGTACTTTCACACTTGCGTTATTTTCCTTCCGTTACAATCCGCCCTTTTGGGAAACAGCGGAATCCGTTAACGGATTCCGCTGTTTCCCATAGACTTGTATGGTTGACGGATTGTACCAAAAGGAGCTGCGTTGCTTCCGCTGGGCGACGCTCCGTTGCTTCCGCCCAGCGGGAGGAACGCAGCATGTAACGTTATTTTGAGCAGCGGAATCCTCTGGATTTCACTGCGCATGCTCTTTTTTTTTTTTTTAAATCAAACTTTATTTTGGCTCGCGGTGGCCGAACGTTCAGCTGAGCGCCCGGCCGTCGGCAAGCGACAGCGCTCAGCTGAATGACCGGCCACCAGCATGCCCGGCCGCCGGCAAGTCACAGCGCTCAGCTGAGCGCCCGCCCGCCGGCATGCCCGGGCGCCGGCAAGTGACAGCGATCAGCTGATCACCCGGCGGCCGGCTGCAGGGAGCGATCAGCTGATCACCCGGCGGCCGGGAGCGATCAGCTGATCACCCGGCAGCCGGCTGCAGGGAGCGATCAGCTGATCACCCGGCGGCCGGCTACTGGGAGCAATCAGCTGATCACCCAGCGGCCGGCTGCAGGGAACGATCAGCTGATCGTTCACTATAGTCTGCCGCTGGTAAAACCGGGAAAAAAAAAAAAAAAAATCAAAACGAATTGCGTTGTTTTGCAGCATCCGTTGCATCCGTTGTGTCACTATATGCAACACATCCGTTGCATCCGTTACACAACGCAATGCAACGGATACCGTTCAACGCAAGTGTGAAAGTAGCCTAAGCCACATATTTCTTCTTTCCACCCATCAGAATACCATTGGTTACTATCACGCCAGTACCGACTGTAGGCTATCAGTTAGGGAGCCGGGTGATCCTCCGGTCAAGGGCGAGCCCATCCATCTACCCCATATTTTGTCAAATTTATGTAATGATCCCCTTATCTTATAAACATAATGTTCTGACGGAATTATAGCATTTACCAACGCAATCCATGAGGCTCTAGTGGGAGGGTGGATGCCCATCCAGTTTAGTATAATGCCCTTCCGGGCCAAAAATAATACCTTTTTGATTAGCAAATTTTCATTTTGGGACCAGGAGCGTACGTCCACCACCCCAAACAGACACAGAATTGGGCACAGAGCAACTCCTTTCTGAAGTATGGTGGATAGAATCGTTACAACCTCGCTCCAATAGGAGAGAATGACCCAGCAATCCCATATCATGTGCCAGAAATCAGCACCGTCTCTCCCGCATCTTGGACAACCCACCCCCACCAGATTATTCGCCTTTTTCATCTTGTTCAATCTTTGAGGAGTCATATAACTTTGGTGTATTATGTATAATTGAATCAGTCTATTATTGACTGCCGGAGAGACTAGCGTGTGGGATTCGACAATGTCGTCCCACACTACATCATCAATTTCAGGGATCCTGGCACTCCACCTCTCCCGAACAGAAAGAGGACTGGTCATGGCCTTGGCCCGGATAAGGGAGGAATACAGTTTGGAAATGAGGCCTCCAGGGCCCTGTGATCTGATAATTCCAATGACTGGAAAGGAAGAGAATCTAATCCCACGACCAGAGAACTGAGCCCGAAAGGCGTGCCTAATCTGGAGATACTGAAACCCATGAGATTCCGGCAAATCAAATTCTGCTCGCAGCTGCGCAAAGGGACGGAGATCACCATCCCGGACCAGTGATCCCAAGGAGACTATTCCTCGATTCCTCCATTCGCCAAACCCCGGCAGCCCACAAAAGTGTGGAAGGTCCAGGTTACCCCATATTGGTGTCTCAGTTGGCATATCGTGGAAACCAAAAATGGTTTTAGCCTCCCTCCAGACCCTGGCCCCCAGTTTGTGTATTGGGAGGACCCGACCCTCAGGAGCCCTCTTGTGGTCCGTCAACAATGGCCATAGGAGATCCATACCTGTGAACTTTGCCAGAAGACCCTCCGGAGAACCCCTCACCCCAGGAAGTGTCCATTGTCCCAAATATTTCAATTGTCCGGCCAGATAGTATAAGTACAGATCAGGAAGGGCCATACCCCCCATGTCCTTGGGTCTCTGTAGTTTGGCCAACTGGACCCTTGATCTGGAAGGACCCCAGACAAAGGTGACCATCAGAGATTCCAGGGACCGAAAGAAAGAGCGGGGAATCTGCACGAATACATGTTGGGTTATGTAAAGACACTTTGGTTGCACTATCATTTTAAGGAGATTAATCCTTCCCGCCACTGAGAGCGGGAGTTGGCTCCATCTATTAAATTTCTCCCCGAGGTGTGATAATAAGGGGGCAATGTTTCTTGCTATCATCTCCGAAGGGCTTCCCGTCAATATAATCCCCAGGTATTTAAAATGATCCACCACTGGAACCCTACATATGTGGGTATTCATCATTTCCTCCCTGTCCCGGGACAGGAAGAGAAGGTACGATTTTGACCAATTTATTGACAGGCCCGAGAATTCCCCGAATCGGTCGATTAACTCTACAGCTCTAGGAATGGAGGAATCCGGATCCGAAGCAAACAATAACAGGTCGTCTGCATACAGAGACAAACGTTCATCTCCCTTACGGTGTCTCACTCCCCGGTAGATTGGGTCCGTCCGAATGCGCACTGCCAATGGTTCCATGGCAAGGGCGAACAGAAGGGGGGATAGAGGACATCCCTGCCTGGTTCCCCTTTCCAAATGGAAGGTTTCCGATACTCCGCCTCCCACCTGAATGTTAGCCGTTGGGGCTTTAAGTGAAGGGAAATCTTAATGTTTCCACACAAGACATTGTGGACAATTTGTATCTTCCGGTTTTGTGGGCACAGTTTGGGGAAGACCCTTTTCTGTCCCCCATTACTAAGCCAAGCACACAAGCTCCGTACAGACAAGGAGGGAGAAGAGCATGACTGCCGCACAGAGATTGTGAGAACGGACTTTATAGAACCTCCTGCGGGGGTGATGTGTCTATATCGTGCGCGCGCTTTCTGGATTGTGGATCTATGATTCGCACACGGTTCTGGTCTGGGGGGGGGGGGGGTCGCCCCCTTCATTTCTGCACCCCTATGATAAATGGGTGCGGAGACTCGTCAGTGTTGTATTTGCTCCCTACGGCGGCAATGCTAATGTGATTGCCTTGTACTCGCCCCGTGATGAATGCTTTTCTTCCCCGCTTATGTTTCTGCCGAATGTAACGTCGGCATTTCTGAGAATTTAAAGCGAGACTGACAATATTACAGCACTCAATCTTACCCGGCGCAGACTATTCCAGACATGATGAATCCAGACGCCCGAGGAGCCTGTAATACTCTGTGTAACTTCGATTTTGGAAAGCAAAAAAAATAATGCAGTGCAAGAATTAATAAGCACCCATAGGCCCGCATTGCGTGTCTGATTTTCCCTTTTCAGTAGAATGGATGTAAGATTTGTAGGGCTCCAATGTGGGCGAAAAGCACAGCCTGCGTCATTTTCGTAAATTTTGCAATATCCATATTGATCTTTTTGAAGATCTGACCACGGAGTGGTTTTCTTCCAGGTTTTGTGGCGAGTGCCTGCAGCCGTGTCTTCAGGTGCCATCCCCTCTGTGCCCACTCTGTCGTATGCCGTTTGACCCAAAGAAGGTGGAGAAGGCGTCCAATGTAGACAAACAGCTCTCCTCATATAAGGCCCCCTGCCGAGGCTGCAGCAAGAAGGTAAGAAGCTGCCGTCTGCACCCATAATATCCCACCCAAAATAATCGGGTTTCATTGGGGGACACCATGGTCTGCTGTGTCCCGCAGTGAAGGCTCCAAAGAGATTTTACAGTGAGTACCCAAAATCTACTTTTCCCTATCTCTTCATTGGAGGACACAGGAGACATGGGGGACACAGCAGACCAAATAAAGGCTCCAAGAAAGAGATTTTACGGTGAGTACCCAAAATCTTTTTTTCTTTTGCTTCATTGGTGATACAGAAGACCATGGTCTGCTGTGTCCCCCCAATGAAGGCTCCAAAGAGATTTTACGGTGAGTACCCAAAATCTTCTTTTCTCTATCGCTTCATTGGGGAACACAGGAGACTGATCTGCTGTACCCCCCAATGAAGGCTCAAGAAAGCAATTTTACGGTGAGTACCCAAAATCTACTTTTTTCCTGCAATGTACGGATTTTCCCAGCTTCCAGTCATTCAATAGTAACCAAATGGTTCTGATAGTTATGGGCTGTGCCCATTACTCCTATTCAATGACAGAAAGCAGAGATCTTAACCTATATGGTAGATTGTGGGACTTGCCTTTATGCTAAAAAAAAAAAAAAAAAGTTTATGGCTTTTTAAATGTGAAAACTAAACAAAAAAAAGTAAGGATCCCCTTTGTTTTTCCTTACAGGTGACCCTCGCAAAGATGCGATCTCACATTTCGTCATGTGCCAAAGTCCAAGAACAGATGGCCAATTGTCCAAAGTTCGTTCCTGTAGTCCCAACATCTCAGCCTATTCCCAGGTAATCGCGCTCATCGTTTGCCGACTTGCTTTATCACTCTGTCTGGGTAACTGATTATTAGGAGGTTTGGAGTGGGGGGAAGGGTTACATTTAAATGCATTTTCGTAATTGGTTTTCAATAAAAGATTATGCACCATTTGCTTTTACAGACTTTTTTCTTGACACATTTAACTTTGATGCGGTCTGTGGTCCTAAATCAGCAAAGGGGAGCTCAGAAAAAGACATAAGAGTTATAAACTCAGGATGAGCTCACTGACGGATTCTCAGTTTCCTCATTCTGCAGCCAGCAGCACAGACTATAGAAGGAAAACGGTGCAAAATGGATAATGAAAATCAATTACATAAATTATATATTTTAGGCTCAAATACTTACCTGATACAGTGAAGCCTTTCCAAATATCCCCCCATATTAGTAATAACATGTACTTGGCCAAACACCTACTGTATTTCTAGATTGACAAGGGGGCTGGCTTTGTTAATGAGTTACCATATTTTTCGGATTATAAGACGCACTTTTCCTCCTAAAAATTTGGGAGGAAAATGACGGGTGCGTCTTAAAATCCGAATATAACTTTACCGGGGGTGCTGTCTGTGCGGCGACCGGGTGCATGCTGAGTGCCTGTGGCTTTGTGCGGGCAGCCGGGTGCCTGTCGGTGCCGGCTGCCTCCCTGTACGGGTGGCCTGCTGGCTGCCACTCTGTGCGTGCGGACGGCTGTGCGGCAGGTGTCTGTGTGTCTGCGGTCCCAGTTTCAAAAGATGGCGCTAGGAGTCAGCGCATGCACAGATGGAGCTCTTGGATGAGAGCTCCATCTGCGCATGCGCCACTCCAGGTGCCCTCATTTGAATCGGGACCACAGACACTGGGACACTCGCTGCACCGGCCTGCTGCACCACTCACTCACCGCCACTGCTGCCACCACGGACCCGCCGCCATGGATGCTGCCACCACGGACCGCTACTGACCCACCGTGGCTGCCTCCTGTGACCCCCCCCCACCCCCCCCTCCGCTTCACCACCTTTGCTGCCCCCCTCCAGTAAGACAACACTGGATTATAAGACTGACCCCATTTTTATTTTTTTTATCTCTAAATTTGGGGTGTGTCTTGTAACACGAAAAATACGCTAAGTCCCCTTGTAAACAGTTACCAAACTAAGTTTTCGTTCCATTTGTACTTTTACCTGGAGACTAATACAATGACACTGTGATTTTTTTTTTTCTTTTCTTTTCTTTTCTCAGTAATATTCCAAACCGTTCCACCTTTGTGTGTCCATATTGTGGAGCCCGAAACTTGGACCAGCAAGAACTTGTTAAACACTGCATGGAGAACCATAGAAGTGACCCCAACAAAGTGGTAAGTCCCACCGAAACTTGGACCAGCAAGAACTTGTTAAACACTGCATGGAGAACCATAGAAGTGACCCCAACAAAGTGGTAAGTCCCAGGGTCCGAACGGACCTCAGAGGGCAGACAAGATGGGACATGTTAGTATAAGTCACAAAAAAGTGTGGCCATGTTTTATTCTGCAGCTTATTCCTGACCTGCCGAAATCTGAAAGAGGGAAATAGTTTTTAAAGGGGTTGTCCACTACTTTTACATTAATGGCCTGTCCTTAGGATAGGTCATTTATGTCTGATCAGCCGGGGTCCGACACCCCGCACCCCCGCTGACCAGCTGTTTGCAGTACCAGCAGGCGGCCGGAAATGCTCAGTCCCAGAGCTGCTCCGTCTTCTGATAATGGCCACATACAGGTACTGCACATCTGCCCGCTGTGAGGTTCTGGCCGCACAATCTGCGAGCATGTCACTCAGAATGAAACCCGGTGAACCCATGACATCACTGCCACAACGCACGCCATAATGTGGGGCTTGCAGCTGTGACATCAGGGGTTCAGCCGAGTTCATTCTGATCGCATCACTCAGAATGAACACCGGTGACCCCCGTGACATCACTGACACAACGCACGCCATAATACCGGGCTGCAGCTGTGACATCAGGGGTTCAGCCGAGTTCATTCTGATCGCGTTACTCAGAAAGAACGCGGGTGAACCCGCATCTGTGTCCTATTTCCTTGAATGGGTGGCAGATGTGCAGTACCAGGCGCGACCGCTATCAGAAGACTGAGCAGCGCCGGAACTGAGCATTTCTATCCAACACCGAAAACATCTGATCGGCGGGGGTGCCCCGGCCAATCTGACATTAATGATTATCCATGTAAAAGTAGTGTATAACCCCTTTAAGGCACATTCTTCAGAGAATAGAAAAGATCATGCATTTGGGACTGTGAAATACGGGACTTTGCAAACCAAGACTTTTGTTAACCATCTGTCAGACAGTTCTGCTTTCGCTCAGACGCTTCCTGTGTGATGCAGATCAAAGTGCACACAAAAAATAGTGACGCAAGGTCATCTCGGTTTTGCAATGAGGCTACATCACCACTGAGCGATAGAACCCAACCCAAAAACAAACAAACTGTAAGCACTTGTCTAATTCTCATCCTGCAAAAGAAGGTCTAAATGCATCAGTTGCAGCCCGTCTTAATATTTAGAGCCCCCTTAAAAAGGGATTCCCTATTCAAGACCCTCCTTCATTAGCCTATAAAGAGCATCTCTGACTCTGGGGACCCTGGAGTTTACAAGTCTATGGGTGTCAGTAGGCACGGTGCAATGCTTCATGCTTCTGTACAGTATGAGGGTCCCTGAGATCATCTGATCATTGGGGGATTCTACCGCTTTAAGGGATCTCATTGATTTAGGTTAAATTTCAGCGTCCTCTTCTAACGACTGTTTAATTATTCAGTAGATAAAACTGTATGAGATTCGGTACATTGGCTTTCATATGATTACAGCTGTTTTTTTGCCTTCTAGGTTTGCCCTATTTGTTCAGCAATGCCATGGGGGGATCCCAGCTATAAGAGTGCCAATTTTCTTCAGCACCTTCTTCACCGGCATAAATTCTCTTACGACACATTTGTGGTACGTATGCCCACGAGCGAGGAAAACAGACGTTCTGCACAAATTACATTTCCTCCTAGAGTTCCTCTGGTATCGGGAGCACGTTAGAGTTTCATGGACATGAAAAAAAATATTGAGTGATCGCTCTGAATTGCTCAGCAATTTGTTACTCAGTATGTGTAATGTAATATATATATATAATATATACACACACACACACCATATTTTTCAGTTTATAAGACGCACCTGATTATAAGACGCACCCCAAATTTAGAAAATAAAAAAAAGGTAGAAAAAAAAAATGGGGTCCATCTTATAATCTGGTGAGGTCTTACCAGAGAGGAGGGGCGGCAGCGGTGTTGTAGTGGGGTCACAGGAGGCAGGGGCGATGGTACTGGGGGGTTGAGGCAGGCAAGATCCAGAAACTGCTGCAGGCCTCTGTGCTGGGGGCTGCTATGTTGCGGGCGGTGAGGTAGGGGCTATCCTTAGATAGTCAATGCGGGCTTCAAAGAAATGGCAATGCGTGCGCAGATTGAGCTATCGGCTCAATGGCAAGCCTAGATCTTATCTGCACACGCACCACGTTTGGACTATTTTCCTTAAGTCCGCTGCTGGGCTGGAGGCGGCGTGTGCGCAGATAATAATCTTTATTTCTATAGCGCCAACATATTCCGCAGCGCTTTACATGAGATCTTGAGCCAAGAGCGCCATCTGTGCACACGCCGACTCCAGGCGTCATTATTTGAAGCCGCACTGCTGACCTAAGGATGGCCCCTGTCTCATTGAACAGCGGCCCCCAGCACAGGGGACCCCAGCACAGTAGCCCCAAGCACAGCGGCCGCCAGCTCAATGGCCCCAAGCACAGCAGCCACCAGCTCAATGGCCCCAAGCACAGCAGCCGCCAGCTCAATGGCCCCAAGCACAGCAGCCGCCAGCTCAATGGCCCCAAGCACAGCAGCCGCCAGCTCAATGGCCCCAAGCACAGCAGCCGCCAGCTCAATGGCCCCAAGCACAGCAGCCGCCAGCTCAATGGCCCCAAGCACAGCAGCCGCCTACACACAGCGACCCCAACACAAAGCCAGCAGCATTGCCACTGCTACCCCTCTCCACCACCTCCCAGTAAGCCATATTCGGGTTATATATAATATGGTGTTTGGTGATGGGAGTGATGGATCCCTGCATTGTCCAGGAAGAGTTGTCATGGGATCACCATCCTCAGGCTTCTATTTTTCTCCAGTCTTTAAGGATGTTATAATGTATGCCCCTCTGTCCAATCGCTCCTATATTTTTTGCTTTTCTGTTTTTCCAGGATTACAGCATCGATGAAGAAGCAGCGTTACAAGCGGCCCTCGCTCTGTCGCTGTCCGAGAACTGAAGATCTCGGTGTCCCTTCTCGGTGTTGTCACCCACGACCGAGGCTTGTACATTCCTTCCAATACTAGCTAAAATCACTTTTTTTCCTTTTTCCCCATGCCTTTCTCTAGTAGTGTTTTTATTAGTAAGGTGGAATCTTTTAGGAATTGCTAAGTTAAATTGTTAGGCCGGATTTGTGTCTCGGTGCAATCGGATGGGGAAAGCGGGGGGGGGCAACAAGCGGGGGGCACCAGGTGCCGACGACTAAACACTCCCTTCATGCTTTTTTTTTTTTTTCCCGTTTGACCCATCGTCTATGTACTGAATATCTAAGACTTTTCATTTCTAGAAACAATCACAAAAGCGTAGTATGTAACAAAAGCAGACTGGATGGGTGCCGGCCTCCGCAGCGAACCGCTGCACCCAAGTTTCCCAAATCACAAGAAAATCTATTTCCCATTGACCATCAATTTTCCTTTGGACACTGGAGGACGAGCCATGATTAAGACATTGCAAGGTGTTGTCTCTGCATCGTCAGATATCGGTATTACCAGTTGTTAGTATTCACCTCTATAGATCCAGCAAGAAACATCCTGCAGAAATGGAACAGGAGGAATCCATAGAATATTTTCTATTTTAGGTCATTTGTGATTTTTCAAAGTTTACATATTTATCGTGTAAAGTATAAGTGATAAACGCCATCCTATGTCCTGCTGCTTACAGGGTGTGTACACTTTTTGCAAGCTTTTACACTTTGCTCCAATGCATCTAGATGGAAGCAACTCCTGCGAACCGTCTGAATGCATGTCACAAATAGGAGAGCCATCGGCCGGCATACGAGCTGTGTGCACAAAACGGTAGATTTATGGCAACGACTTTATGCAAAGTTTAGATGCATCGGAGCAATAAAAGTGGCCACTGGATGAATGGAATGGGTAGGGGGATAAAACCGGACACCTGTATATGGAGAATATTTTTTTTGAAATACTTTGTGTATTGTATACATGCATTACATATATCGCTTGTATGCAATACACTTAAAAACCCTTAAAAAAATAATCATATTATATATACATATATATACACACATACATATGAGATTTTTTGCTCCATATATATGCTTTACGTGTATTATATGCATGCATTACATAATGAGAATGTATGCAGTACATGCTAAACATATAA
Organism: Anomaloglossus baeobatrachus; assembly: GCF_048569485.1. Taxonomy (NCBI): domain Eukaryota; kingdom Metazoa; phylum Chordata; class Amphibia; order Anura; family Aromobatidae; genus Anomaloglossus; species Anomaloglossus baeobatrachus. The sequence continues at coordinate 184,723,125 of NC_134362.1, read as the reverse complement.
AAAAAACCAACCAAAATGTTCTATTAAAAAAAAAAAAATATATATATTATATGAACTTTTTTAATATTTTAAAAGTGCATTGCATACATGCCATGTAATGCATGTACATATTACACTGTGAAAGTATTAAAACAATTCTCCATCTATCATAATATATATATATATATATTATATAAAAAATGCATACCGTACACTTAATATATTTAAACAGAAAAAAAAAAAAAATATATATATATATTATATATATATATATATATATATATATATATATATATATATATATATATATATATATATATATATATATATATATATATATATATATATATATATATATGCATGCAATACACTTTAAAAATAGAAAAAAAGGTTGTCCAAAATAAAATTTTATATATTATAAATAATATACATATATAATATACACATATATATATATATATAGTATATATATATATTATTTGTATTGTATATTATTATATATGTATATTATTTATGATCTATACCATTTTATTTTGGACAACTTTTTTTTCTATTTTTAAAGTGTATTGCATATTATATATATATATAATATATATATATATATTATATATATATATATATATATATATATATATATATAAAAAAAATTTTTCTGTTAATATATTTAAAGTGTACGGTATGCATGTTTATATATATATATATATATATATATATATATATATATATATATATATATATATATATATATATATACATACACACACACACACACAGTACACTTTAAATATATTTAAACAGAGAAAAATTTTTTTTATTTATGTATATATTATATATATATATGAGAACATGTGTGTGTATATTGTATACATGCAATCCCCTTCCTGCGGGTCATTGAGGCTCTCCCCTCTTTTATGGTCCGGACTGTGAGTCTGCAGTATTCCATCAGAGCTTCTAGTAACCAAGCGGCGTAACATTTTGTGCCGTTTTGGCTGCTATGGCTTGGACCTGTATCTGTGTAATATGCTGTCCTTGCATAGAGCAGTACATTCACCAGTTTAAACTACGTCGGAGAAGGGGCTGCTAAATCTTTCCAAAAAAAAGAAATGTTGGGTCTGATTGGATTCTGGTAGGGAGAACAATAAGCAAACTCTGTGAAGCTTCCACCTAGCTGCCGTACCATTGTGTCTGGACGGGTGTTTGGGGGTAAATCAGTGATTCTGGAGTGAATCCTAAAATCTAGGGGTGTGATTAAAAAATTCCTAATGGGGGAGGTTAAAGTGTAACTCCGCTGGTGGCTAGCATCTCGCCTGTACAAGGTTAGAGATGATGGGTGGGGGGGGGGGTAGTCTGAAGGCTGCTTTATACACAATGAAATCGCTAGCGATGTGACACGCCAGATCGCAGATACGATTTGCCGAGATCGCACATGTGACTGGCGCTACAAAAAAATGACCTATGTGCGATCTCGGCAAATCGTATCTACGATCTGGCGAGTCACATCGCTAGCTATATCGTTTTGTGTAAGGCAGCCTTTAGATAAGATTTTCCCCCTCGTATACTAGCATGCGTTTTTTTTTAACTAGAAGTTGAGTTACCCTTTAAGCATGGATACAGCAGCTGCCACTTTTTCTCTCTGGGTGATCTGCTTGGGTAAATCCTTGGGAAACTGGCTAGGGCACTGCAGGAATAAATAAAAAAAAAAATTACATAATTATATATATATAATATATATATATATATATATATATATATATATATATATATATATATATATATATATATATATGTGTTTTCATTTGCTTCAGAAACACTGCCGCATATAGGATTTATCTAGTATTGCAAGCCCCTGGAATATTCTGGGACTGAGCTGCAATACTAGTCACGACCTATAGACGAGGGGCGCTGTTTCTGGAAGGAGGGATCCACCATGTTTATTTATAAAAGGTAGGGGCAGATTATAAGGAGGGTGTCACGTTCTGTGCTCCTGTACAATAAGTAATGTATGAAGGGGACAGTAATAAAGTAGAATATATACACAGAAGAGCCTTCCATGCGCAGAACTCTATCCCTCCCATTCCCTGCCTGCTGCAGCGCTTTAGATCACGATCACACAAAGAATAAAGAGAGTGAACACTTATTTTTTTCTACTGGCTTTTAAAAGAAAAAAAATGTGCGGGTTTTTTTTGCATTTTTTATGCATTTGTGTGAAGCTTTGCCATTTTCTAGTGTAATATAAAGCAAGGAAATGACTTTCCTCTTCATGGCGTCCGTGCTTGGATTAGTAATAATAGTATTTTCTGGCACCGGAGACCTTTGGTTTCATTTCTCCGGTCGGCTTTAGGATGGAAGGGTTGGATCTGGTACAAGGATAAGAGCCCTGTATTATTGTTTGTGGGTTTTTGTTTTTTAAGTTACGGTATTCTGTATCATTTTTTTTTATTTTATATAATATATATATATATATATATATAATAATAAAAAAAAAAAATATATATATATATATATATATATATATATAATTAATTTTTTAACTATTTTTTTTTATTTTTTTTTTTTTATTTTTTTTTACTTAGCATTAGCATCTGTATTATAAAAGGGCCTTGTAATGTAATCTCGCCCCGCCATCTACACACTGGCATATACATGTTTTCGGGATCCAACCGTTCGAGTAAGCCGGGATCCACCAAAAATATCTTTGAATAAGGGGTTCCCACCTGAGATGAGATTCCGCAATGATCCGATGTGTCCACCTCCTCCGATCCAGGACCCGGGCGCCTCTTCTGATTTGTAGGCCCAGCTTGACATCATGCGACGCCGCAGGTCAATAGACAGGTAGGAGGCGTTCACTGTGCTCCCATCTGACGGCCTTGGACTACGGACATGACTGTCGGCCTGTGGGTATGTCACTAGTGTCCGATTGATGCAGGTTCGATTTCTGTCTCCAGAATGTGGGTCCCTCATCCTCCATCCTACCTTTCCGAAACTCCCATAGAAGTCAATACAGAGAGTTGTGAACGTGTCTATGGAGACCCTTGTTTTGGCCCTCTAGGTGAGACCCATCCTGATGAATATATAAGCTTGCTATTCCCCCTTTAAATCAAACCCCTTTTCATTATTTGCTTCTGATTTAAGTATGGGACCAATTCACGAGCCATACCCCCCCACACTATATCACTACATATGGTACCATAGGATCTGGGCGTAGGTACCACAAATTTGGGCGTTTCTCCATTGATGTTATGAGGACGTGGGTCGGATGCTTCGTTTGTGGTCTTCGTTTATGGCCATGGACTACTGACATGCCTATGGATAGATAGGTCATAAGTGTCTGACCAAGGTCTCCAAAATGTGGGTCCCTAAGCTTCCGTCCTACCTTTCCGAAACTCCCATAGAGGTCAATACAGAGAGTTGTGTACGTGCCTATTCACGCGCCGCAGGGAGACCCTTGTTCTGGTGATTGGTGCCCGGCCTTTAGGTGAGACCCATCCGGTGGATATATAACTATATAAGCTGATATTCCCCTTTAAATTTACCCCATTTTCATTATTTAAGTATGGGCCTGGTTCCATGACCCGTGACCCTATATATGGTACGATAGGGTCTGGGTAAAGGTAACCGCATATTTGGCCAGCTCTCCATTGATAGTAACAGGACCTATAGAATATGGCCGACTACACACGAGTCAGATGCTTCGTTTAGATCTTTGAGACGTCTTACACCCAATTCTTAGCAGCCCCTTCTATGTCTTGACTATCGCCTCCCAATATCATCCACAGGGAGACAGTTATGTGAAGGACGTGGAAAAATTTTCACTCCCATTGATTTCTATGGGCATCAACTCGACCTTATAGTCTACAAGTGGAAAGGAATGACTAAACAATTCCCTCCCAATATCATCCACAGTGAGACGGTGAGTTTTCTTTAGCTCCCATTGATTTCTATGGGCATCTGGGCGTCCCTATAGTCCACAAATGACTAAACAATTCCCTCCCAATATCATCCATGTGCGAAAATGCTGAGATTTCTTTAGCTCCCATTGATTTCTATGGGCATCTGGTCGTCACTATAGTCCACGAATGGCAAGGAGGCTCCATCTGACACCCAAAAAAGTTTTCTTTCTTTCACACCCTGTTTGTCATCTGCCCTCGTGAACCGTTCGCAATCATTTTAGAATATTTCATGGATCCCAAATGTTTTGGGGTGTAAAACTTGAATGTATAAGAAGGTTACCTGTGACTCGTGAGCCCCCCCCCCCCCCCCCGTTACAAGCATGGCCGAAGCCCCTCTTCCGCCACGTCTTATTTTCCTGTCTTTATTAGACCTGTGGCTTTAGCAGCATGTTCGCTGTCTGTTATATTATGTATTATTGCACGTTTCTTAGAGAAGAAGGTTTTTGTTCTTTTTTTTTGTTTTTCATGCCGTGTAGAAAATGGGGAGAGCACTGTTAACGATAGGTCATTACATTTCAAGGTCTAATTTGGGAGACATGGTTGCTTGGGTGTCTGGTATATTGCAACCTCAACCCCATTTACATCAGTGCACTGCAATACCAGCCACAACCATTAGACAGAGTATGGCGCTGTTCTTAAAAAAAAAAAATAAAAGCCATGAGTTGAGTTTTTTTTACCCTTTTTTCAGCTCGTCTTCTTCGGGTAAGTGGCCTATAGGAATAGTTGATGGCTGAATGAATAAGATATGGGAGTGGGGGGCATTAGAGGTGGTGCAAGTCGATTTGCAGGACCCTGATAAAGGCCTCTTGTATATTGATTACCTAGCCTGGTGCAACATAACATTGGAACGAATGACCGACTCCCGCGCCTCTGGGCTGCAGCCGGGCTCCCGCGCCTCTGGGCTGCGGCGCCTCTGGGCTGCGGCCGGGCTCCCGCGCCTCTGGGCCAACGGACCGGCTCCCGCGCCTCTGGGCCAACGGACCGGCTCCCGCGCCTCTGGGCTGCGGACCGGGTTCTACAAATCTATTCGTCTTAAGCACTTTTTGGACCTGAATTGCAAAAATAAAGACAAAAAAGTCCTTTCAAATCCATAAAAGATGAGTAAAGTGAAGGCAGAGTTCTGCTTTACCTCCTCGCTGTCCTAGTTTCCAGCCTGCATGCTCCCCTTGTAGTACCCTTCATCCCCCATAGAGGGCAGCAGAGTTGTCATGCAAAGTTTTATCACTTTTGTTTAATACCTTGCTATTTCTCTTTTTATTGTTTACAGGTAGGCAGGGGTTAAAGGTTTATTTTGTGTTATGTAAATGTCAGTGTTAATTATTCAGATTTTTTTTTTTTGTCAACTTCACTTTTGCAAAAAGGTAAGAGGCCATTTTTTGGCCTTCCTACACCCGTCCCTTCTAGAGAGAGCGGTACAGTCCAGGCACAGAAACCATCTCTTACCTCAACCGAACAATGCAAATACGTCTTATTACCATTGCCGGGGGTCTTCTGCTGTTCTTCATCTGTCTGTGGTCATTTCTTTTACTTTTTGGGGTGTGGGTTGAGGTGGGGGGGTGGTGGGGGGGGGGGTAATTAACAGATTATTAGATGGTGATTTAATTTTGACTCGGTGATTAGCCAAAGGTTGTAAAAGGGGACCATTCATTCTGAAACCGGTCACATTCACAAACGCCAGTCGCTTCAGTCCCGTACAATTGGGACCAAGGGCGATTCTTTTCCTCTTTATAAATATATATTATAACCTTTACTGTTAATAGCAATCATACTAAATAGTAATAAGCAGATGTACCCTCTCTACCTAGGAAACCGACCACCTCTGAGACACTGCAAATCTCTCAGAGGAGGATATTAAGTAGTGAATTGCAAAAAGGTGCTTGTTTTTACAAGCATTTTAGAATTTTATTATGAAAAACCCCTTTTAAAGAGGGGGTCTTAAAAAAGGGACATAAAGAGGGGGGGAAGGGGTTTTAAAATAAAGAAAGAGAGGGGAGGGGTTCTTAAGAGGCATAAAAGAGAAGGGGGAGGGGTTCTTAAAGGGACAAAATAAAGAGGCGGAGGGGGTCTTGGTGCATAAGAGAGGGGGAAGGAGTCTTAAAAAACACATAAGAAAGAGGGGGAGTGGGTCTTAAGACTGACATAAGAGGGGGAGAGGCTCTTAAAAGGGACATAAGACAGACCTAAGAGGGAGGAGGGGTTCTTAAATGGCACATAAGAAAGAGGGGGTCTTTGCATTAGAGAGGGGGAGGGGGTTGTAGTGCAAAAGAAAGGGGGAGATGGTCTTGGTGCATAAGAAGAAGGGGGAGGGGGTCTTAAGACGGACATAAGAAAGGGGGAGAGGCTCTTCAGACAGACATGAGAAATTGGTGACTTAATTGGCCGTTTACAGAATATGCGTTTGTGAATGTAACAAGGCGACTGCTTTTTTTTTTATTTTCAATCATTAACCCTTTCATTACCGCCGATAGATTTGATGGGAGGTGAGGGGCAGTGGCCAAGTGTAAATCCAAAAACCTTTTCCATCTGGAGGCCGGTGGTGGTAATTCAGATAAGTCACTTTAATGCACCCGATCTCTGCAGGTTATGGTGCTGGGGGGGGGGGTGTTGGGTGTGTCTGTATTTAAGGGTGGGATTGGGGGGGGGGGCTGCATATTGCAACAAATTCTTCTTTTTCGGAACCCTGTATCCTCCAGATTGTGTGGATGTACGGAGGACTTGCACATGTGAATATATTGTCTGTCTGTCTGTGTGTAGTTCTTACACTGTGTCTCTGTTACCTGTTTTATTTTGCAGAACATGCTGAATACTAGAAGTTTTGATGAGAAAATAACTGTTTTTTGGAAGTTAAAACAATTTATTATGTATTTGTAGCAAAACCATTTTTCTCAGTAAAATGCAGTTTCATTCCACCGGAGTGTTTTGTCTTTTTTTTTTTTTAAAAAAAAAATTGTACTAAAATCTAAAGTCTCAAATCTTACCATGATCGGACTACGAGGTCATTCTAGCAATAATTGAATGTGCCCCAAAAATTACCTATTTTTCAATTTTCCATATCTAATATATAAAGCTGTATGTGTGTGTGCATGTCCGGGATTGGCATCTGCACCGTCGCAGCTACAGCAACAAAATTTTGCACACTCACATCTGGACCCAGAGACCGTCATAGGCTATGTTGTGAGGCGAAATTTTAACCCCGCGCATTGCAATTTACCAATCAATTTTCCCCCTATCTACATAATGGGGAAAAAGTGAAACGAAAAGTGTATCCGCACCGTCGCATTTACAATCACGAAATTTTGCACAGACACGTCATGTGACCCAGGGTATTTGACAAGAAAATTTAACCCCGCGCTTTACAGTTACTCTCCAAAAAACATGCCTTCATTAAAGTAAATGGAGCCTGGAACTACAGGTTATTAGTAGGAGCTGTGATTGGTTGCTATAGGAACAAAAGACATTCATAGTGTATGTATATATATATAAACCTATATGTGAGGTAATAAGATGTCGGTGGGGAGACTGATAGAGACCGAGAGAGAGAGACAGAGATAGAAAGGGAAAGAGATAGAAAGGGAAAGAGACAGAGAGATAGAGACAGACCTGGAAAGAAACAGATGGGGAAAGAGAGAGACAGACATGCAGACAGGGACAGAGACAGGCAAACAGGGAAGGAGGAGACAGCCAGAGAGACAGACAAAGATAGATGGGGAAAGACACAGACCTTGAGATAGACAGGCTGGGAAAAATAGAGACATACAAAGAAAGACAGACCGGGAGACAGACGGGGAAAGAGACAGCCGGGGAAAGACACACACCTGGAAAGAGACAGACGGAGCATATTACTTGGCCAATTTAGTTAAATCTGTGTGGAATATCTGTGGTGTTCAAATATATGTTGTGAAATGCTTCTATTAGCTTAGTTTTTGCCTTTTAATTACATTTCTATCTATTTGTTTTGTGGTTTTTGTGTGCAGAATACATTCTTGTTAATACATTCTATTATGTTAACAGCAGTTATTACAGCTAGTCAGTGTATTTAAAAAAAAAAAAAGGAATTTTACACTGGCTCCGAGGTCTCCATGCACTGTACAGATGACTTTTCAGCAGTCTCATTATCATGACAGACAGGATTGCAAGGACAGATAAAATAGGATCTAACAATCGCAACAGGTGATATCACAGCTCACCCCCTGCCTTCACTATGAACTTATCCTGACGAGACCATACTTTCTTACGAATGTCTATTGCTGCTGATAAACATGTGAAGAACGGGAAATAACAGCCTAATATTAGGTCTAGTGTCCAGTGCAAAAATTACTTTTTTTTTATTTTATTTAGGTAATACCGCAAGCAGTTGAAGATGATGCTTTGGTCAGATGAAACCAAAGTAGAACTTTTTGGACAAAAAGCAATATGTATGGCGGAAAACTAACACTGCACAACACTATGAAAACACCCTCCCCACCATCAGTCATGGTGAAGGCAGCATCCTGCTGTAGGGTGTCCAGTGCAAAAAATGCCTATTTTTATTTAAGGGGCACAGTGGCATGTGAAAGAAGGTGCTCTGGTCAGATGAGACCAAAGTAAAACTTTTTTGGCAAAATGCTTTGTGTGGCGGTAATCGAACACTGCACATCACTATGAAAACACCCTCCCCACCATCAGTCATTGTGGAAGCAGCATCCTGCTGTTGGGGTGTCCAGTGCAAAAATTAATTTAAAAAAAGCTATTTTTTTGCACTGGACACCCCAACAGCAGGATGCTGCTTCTACAATGACTGATGGTGGTGTTTTCATAGTGATGTGCAGTGTTCGAATACCGCCACACAAAGCATTTTGACCAAAATGTTTTACTTTGGTCTTATCTGACCAGAGCATCTTCTTCCACATGCTACTGTGGCCCTTAATCAAAAAAAAGCTAAGGGCCACAGTAGCATGTGGAAGAAGATGCATTGGTCAGATAAGACCAAAGTAAAACTTGCAAAATGCTTTGTGTGGCGGTAAACGAACACTGCACATCACTCGAAAAACACTCTTCCCACTGTCAGTCACGGTGGAATGAGCTTTCTGCTGTGGGAGGCTTTTTTTCATCAGGGGCAGGGAAGATAGTCAAATGGAGCTAAATACAGGACAATCTTGGAGGAAAAACTGTTAGAGGCTGCAAAAGACTTGCGATCGGGATGTGGGGTCACCTTCCAGCAGGACAACCTAAACATAATGGCAGCGCTACAATGCAGGGTTTAGATCAAAGCATAGTCAGTCACAGTCCTGACTTAAAAATTGCTGATCACAAACGTCTCCATGCAATCTCACGGAGCGAAAGCAAAAAAGGTGAAAAATGTCACCTCCTAGATGTGCAAAGCTCTTGGAGACATCCCCCTAAAGACTTGCAGCAGTATTTCCAGCAAAAGGTGATCCACAAAGTATTAACTCAGAGGGCTGAATACAAATAATATTATACAACCATGTATCATTTCCTTTACAATTTACAAATATTTCTTTGTCGCTCCATTGGGAGACCCAGACAATTGGGTGTATAGCTATTGCCTCTGGAGGCCACACAAAGTATTACACTTAAAAGTGTAAGGCCCCTCCCCTTCTGGCTATACACCCCCAGTGGGATCACTGGCTCACCAGTTTTGTGCTTTGTGCGAAGGAGGCAACACATCCACGCATAGCTCCACTTTTTAGTCAGCAGCAGCTGCTGACTATGTCGGATGGAAGAAAAGAGGACACATATAGTGTCCCCAGCATGCTCCCTTCTCACCCCACTGTATGTCGGAGGTGTTTGTAAGGTTGAGGTACCCATTGCGGGTACGGCGGCAGGAGCCCACATGCTGATTCCTTCCCCATCCCTTTTTACAGGGCTCTGGGTGAAGTGGGATTTACCGGTCTCCAGGCACTGAGACCGTGCTCCATCTACAGCCCCTGGAGAAGATGCTGGATGGAGCGGAGTACATCAGGGACATGGCCCTGCTTCCTCAAGGTACTCTGTGTCCCCGTGCATTTGGCGCTCACACCGCAGCATGCTGGGTGTTGTAGTGCGCCGGGGGACATCAGCGCTGCGGCGCCTGTGCCATGGCCTCATTCAGCTTTGCTGAAGCAGGCTCACTTATGGGAATTGGTCGCGCCGGCCGCTGGGACTGCGGCGCGGCTGGCACTTGTAGTGCGCCGGGGACTTCAGCGCGGCCTGCGCTTTTACGGCGGCCGCGCTGATAACTAGAGTCCCCGGCTTTTGCGGCCTGCTTCCGTTCGTTCCCGCCCCCAGACCTGCCAGTCAGGAGAGGGGCGGGACGCTGGCCACTTCCAGGAATCGGTCACGCCGGCCGCTGGCAGCGGCGCGGCTGGCACTTGTGGTGCGCCGGGGACTTCAGCGCGGCCCGCGCTTTTACGGCGGCCGCGCTGATAACTAGAGTCCCCGGCTTTTGCGGCCTGCTTCCGTTCGTTCCCGCCCCCAGACCTGCCAGTCAGGAGAGGGGCGGGACGCTGGCCACTTCTATGAATCGGTCGCGCCGGCCGCTGGAACTGCGGCGCGGCTGGCACTTGTGGTGCGCCGGGGACTTCAGCGCGGCCCGCGCTTTTACGGCGGCCGCGCTGTTAACTCGAGTCCCCGGCTTCTGGGCCTAGTCTCCCTTCGTTACCGCCCACAGCCCTGACAGTCAGGGTAGGGGCGTGACGCTGCATAGAGCAGAGCTGAGAGCTGGAGTATGTTTTGCATACTCCACCCCTCTCACTGTGTGCACTGTGAATCCGGATTCCCGCACTTTCTCAGGCACGCCCACGGCTTCCTTCTCTACAAGGACACCGGCAGCCATTAGTGTCAGTTTCTGTACGATACAGAGACAAGTGTGGAAGACCCTGGCATTCTGATAGTCACACAATCGCTGTAACAGGCGTTAAGCAGCACCTGTGGTGCTAACCCCACTAGTGCAGAAGTGCACTTATAGATATGCTTGTACTATATACATTGCACTGTTTGGTCGCACGTTGTATATACCCTCCTGGATTATGCGGAGGAGTTATCAGCATATTCTCTGTGTAAAACAAAGGTGCAGAACCACATGTTTTTCTATACAGCTGGTACAGCATGTACGGCTATACGGCCGGCAGGTACATAGACTCCCATTGTATGCACTAATGGCCAGGGGATGAGGACGGTGTCTGCAGTATTTACTGACAGTTTTTCTGAGACTATGGCTATGATACTAGAAGCCTAGCAGTCCGGACATGTCTCTCACAATATGGGCACTGTTGAATCATTGATCCATGGCCCCCCTCAGTGTGAATAACTAACAGCTCCGGGAATGTCACACGCATCCCAGAGTCACGACTCTGCACGGACGTCAGTCCCAGACAGCCTAAGTGGGCTCGCTATGAGCGGCCTCGGTTTCATCAGGGTCCTAACAGAAAGACTCGCTGTGTAATGAGGCGGAAGTAGCGGCTCAGGATTCTGATCCTGAGACCGCTCTCAATCTGGATACACCTGATTGTGACGCCATAGTAAATAATCTTATAGCGTCCATCTATAGAATGTGGGTTATTTCTCACAGCTCCTCCAGTGGAGGAGTCAGCTTCACGTATTTTTCTGGACCACTCTGCCTTCAGAGAGGCAGTCCAGGAACACCACGCTTATCCAGATATGCGCTTCTCCAAACGGCTTAGGATACACGTTATCCCTGTCCCCTGACTTGGTCAAGGACTGGACCCAATGTCCCGAGCGGCATCCTCCAATCTCCAGGCTTGTAGCTAGATCCATAGTTGCAGTGGGAGATGGAACTGCAAACTCAAAGATGCCACTGACAGACAGATGGATCTCTGGTCGAAAGCCATCTATGAGGCTGTCGGCGCACCGTTGGCTCCGGCATTCTCTCCCTTGGGGCACTCCAAGCTATTTCAGCTTGTCTTACACAGATTGACACGGTTACACGTACATCTGTGCCGCAGGTGGCATCCTTAACCTCTCAAATGTCTGCATTTGTTTCTTACGCGATTCAGGTTGTCCTGGACTCTGCGAACCGTGCGGCGGTAGCCTCCGCTACTCCGTGTTTTTAAGCAGAGCCTGGTCTGCTCGTTAAGTGAATGGAAGGCAGATTCTGCTTCCAAAAAAGGTTGCCTAACCAGTTGCCTTTTTCTGCTGACCGACTGTTTGGTGAGCGTTGGATGTAACCATCAAACAGTCCAGGGGTAAGGATTCATCCTTTCCTCAGCCCGGACACAACAAACCCCAACAGAGCAAGAGGCAGTCGGGGTTTTCGGCCTTTTCGAGGCTCGGGCAGGTCCCATTTTTCCTCGTCCAATGTGGACTCAAAAGGATCAGAGGAGCTAAGATTCTTAGCGGGCTCAGTCTCGCCCAAAAAAGCGACAGTCTGAAAACCCGCTTCCAAGGCGGCTTCCTCATGACTTGCGGCCTCGGTCGGTAGCAGGCTCTCCCGCCTTGGCGATATTTAGCTGCCATAGGTCAATGACCATTGAGTGTGAGACATTCTGTCTCACGGGTACAGGATAGAGCTCACTTCTCGTCCTCCAACTCGATTCTTCAGAATTTCTCCACCTCCCGGCCGGGCCGCTGCTCTTCTGCAAACAGGGTGCACTCTATAGGCAGAAAGAGTGATGACCCCCGTTCCTCTTCAGGAACAAGGTCACGGTTTTTACCCCAAATTCTTTGCGGTACCTATAACAACGGGCCGTTCCGTCCCGTTCTGGATCTAAAAATGCTCAGCAAGCTCGTGGACACCAGGCGGTTCCGGATGGAATCCCTCCGCCATGTCATCGCCTCAAGGTCCCAAGGATATTTCCTAGCATCATTAGGCATCAAGGATGCTTATCCACACGTGCCGATTGATCCAGAGCACTAGCGTTTCTACGCTTCGTTATAGGAGACGAACACCCTCTGTTCGTAGCTCTACCTTCCGGCTAGCGACAGTCCAACTGGTCTTCGCCAAGGTCAGGGCAGCAGTAGTCACAGTCCTGCACTCTCAGGGTCACTCTGTGGTCCCGTATTTAGACGATCTACTTGTCAAGGCACTCTCTTAGGAAACATGCCAACACTGCCCGAACGTTGCGCTGGAGACTCTCTAGAGTTTTGGGTGGATCATCAACTTTTTAAAGTCAGATCCGACCCCGACCCTATCGATAACATATCTAGGCATAGAGTTTCTTACTCTCTCAGCGATAGTGAAGCTGCCGCTAGACAAACAGCATTCACTACGGGCTGCAAGCTCTTCTTTAAGAACCAGTCGCACACATTGAGACGCCTCATGCACTTCCTACGTAAGATGGTAGCAATGGAGGCAGTTCCTTTCGCGCAGTTTTACTGCGTCCACTACAATGGGACATTCTCCGCCAATGGGACGAGGAGTCGACGTCCCTCAACAGAGTCGTCGTTCTTTCTCAGGCGGCCAAGGAATCTCTACGGTGGTGGCTTCTTCTCACCTCTTGGTCAAAAAGAAGGTCCTTCCTATCCCCGTCCTGGGCGATAGTTACGACAGACGCGAGTCTATCAGGGTGGGGAGCAGTTTTTCTCCACTACAGCGCTCAGGGTACGTGGACTCAGCAAGAGTCCACTCTTCAGATCAATGTTCTTGAACACAGAGCAGTGTATCTTGCCCTACAATCCTTCCAACAGCGGCTGGAAAGCAAGCATATCCGACTTCAGTCGGACAGCTCCACAGCGGTGGCATACATCAACCACCAAGGAAGAACGCGCAACCGGCAAGCCTTCCAGGAAGTCCGGCAGGTTCTGATGTGGGTGGAAGACACGGCATCCACCATATCCACAATTCACATCCCAAGTGTGGAAACTAGGAAGCTGACTTCCTAAGTCGCTGAGGTGTGGCCGAAAGAGTATGGTCTCCTCACCCGGACGGGTTTCAGGAGATCTGGCGCCGCTGACAGAGGCCGGACGTCGATCTAATGGCGTCACGGCACAACAACAATGTGCCAGCTTCATGGCACGGTTTCACAATCATCGAGCTCTGGCGGCAAACGCCTTAGTTCAGCATTGGTCGCAGTTCCAGCTACCTTAGGTGCCACCTCTGGCATTGTTGCCCAGAGTACTGCGCTAGATCAAGACCGACTGCGGCCGCGCCATCCTCGTCGCTACAAATTGGCCGAGGATGTTGTGGTACTCGGTTCTGTGGTGCCTCACGGTAGGCTAACCGGGGGCACTACCAGACCAATCAGACTGGCTGTCTCAAGGGCCATTCTTCCATTTGAATTCTACGGCCTCAACCGGATGGTGTGGCATTGAGTCCTGGAACCTAGTGTCGTCAGGATTACCTCAGGACGTGGTTGCCACCATGAGACAGGCTAGCATACCAACGTCCGCCAAGATTGACCACAGGACGTGGAAGATGTTCTTATCTCGGTGCTCGGCGCAGGGTGTTTCTCCCTGGCCGGTTGCATCGTCTATGTTTCCTTCCTTCCTGCAATCTACGTAGGAAAATGGGTTGTCGCTCAGTTCCCTTTAGGGACAAGTCTCAGCGCTATCTGTATTTTTTCAGAAACGACGACTTCCTCAGGTACGCACGTTCCTACGGGGAGTTTGTCTTCTCAGCACTCCGTACAAGCGGCCGTTAGAGCCCTGAGATCTGAACAAGGTTCTAATTGCTCTCCAGATGCCGCCTTTCGAGCCTTTGAAGGATGTCTCCCTTCCCGTTTTTCACGGGAAGTGGCCTTCTAGTAACGGTCTCGTCTCTTAGGACAGTTTCCGAGCTAGCAACGCTCTCATACAAACTCCCTTCCTGGTCCTTCACCAGGACAGGGTAGTTCTGCGTCCGGTTCCGGAATTTCTCCCTAAGGTGGTATCCCATTTTCATATCAATCAGGATATCACCTCACCTTCTTTGTGTCCTCGTCCAGTCCATCAATTTCAGAAAGATTTGCATCTGTTGGTTCTGGTGAGAGCACTCAGGTTCTACTTCCCGCATGGCGCTCCTGCGCCACCCGGATGCACTCTTTGTCCTTGTCGCTGGTCGGCGTAAACAGTCGCAAACTTCCAGATCCACCCTTGCTCGGGGGCTCGAGGAACCAATTCTTGAAACCTACAGTTCTACTGGGCTTCTGGTTCTCTCAAGGCCGAAGGCCCATTCTACCAGAGCCGTGGGTGCATCCTGGGCATTACGGCACCAGGCTACGGCTCAGCAGGTGTGTCAGGCACCCACCTGGTCGAGTCTACTTACTTTTACCAAGCATTATCAGATGCATACCTACGCTTCGGCAGACGCCAGCCTAGGTAGATAAGTCATTCAGGCGGCGGTTGGCCACCTGTAGGAGAGGGCCGTTTGACGGCCCTATCATGAGGTATTCTTTTACCCACCCAGGGATTGCTTTTGGACATCCCAATTGTCTGGGTCTCCCAATGGAGCGACAAAGAAGAAGGGAATTTTGTTTACTTACCGTAAATTCCTTTTCTTCTAGCTCCAATTGGGAGACCCAGCACCCGCCCTGTTTTCTCGGGGTTTTTCTGTTTTTTCGGGTACACATGTTGTTCATGTGGTATGGTTCAGTTCTCCGATGTTTCCTCGGATTGAATTGGTCTTTAAACCAGTTATTGGCTTTCCTCCTTCTTGCTTTGGCACTAAAACTGGTGAGCCAGTGATCCCACTGGGGGTGTATAGCCAGAAGGGGAGGGGCCTTACACTTTTAAGTGTAATACTTTGTGTGGCCTCCAGAGGCAATAGCTATACACCCAATTGTCTGGGTCTCCCAATTGGAGCTAGAAGAAAAGGAATTTACGGTAAGTAAACAAAATTCCCTTCTTATTACTTAGTGTTGATATATCACATAAAATCCCAATAAAATACAGAGAAATCCTTAAAAGAATTGCAGCAGTATTTAGAGCAAAAGGTGTGCTACAAAGTATTGACTCAGGGGGGCTGAATACTATATATATTCTAAAACCATGTATCATTTCCTTTACACTTTACAAATACGTGCTACTTAGTGTTGCTTTATGACATAAAATACAGAGAACTCCCCCCAAAGAGTTGCAGCAGTATTTGCAGCAAAAGGTGTGCTACAAAGTATTAACTCGGGGGGGGGGGGGGGCTGAATACAAATAATATTATACAACCATGTATCTTTTCCTTTACAATTTACAAATATGTATTACTTTGTGTTGATATATCACATAAAATCCCAATAAAATACAGAGAAATCCCCAAAAGAAGTTCATCAGTATTTGCAGCAAAAGGTGTTCTACAAAGTGTTGACTCGGAGGGCTGAATACAAATAATATCCTACCATGTATCATTTACTTTACACTTCACAAATATTTGCTACTTAGTATTGGTATCATATAAAATCCCAATAAAATACATTTACGTTTGGGTGTAACATGGAAAAGTTCACGGGGTATGAATACTTGAAAAGCACTGTATGCACGTACGATGATTATACTGCCAAAAATGTCTTTGGCGGCTAGAAAAAAAAAATTGTATGAATATAGCTTTAGTCCCATCCATACAGCAGCATAGCAAAAGAGAGCGAAAGGGGGGAGGACCAGACTACACACACAGGTTTGTTTGTAGTCTGTCGCCATGGAAACATAGATATGCACAAAATAGTAGTCATGATTTGCAAAGCTGTTTTCAAATTTTAGAGGCTTTAATGTCCTTGATTTGGAGATTTTCTACCATGACTGTTTACTAAGTTCTGGATTTTGGTTTTACACAATTCGAAGGAGACCTGAGCAAAGCAAAAATACTCCACGCTGACGTCACCTGATCTTCGCTTCCCACCCCCACGGCCGACGCAATTGGGCACCTGTTAATATTTACATGGAGTGAGTAAGGTGAAGGCAAACACTGAAGATCCTCTGGATTGTGGGGCTGATAATGACATGGACGTGTCTGCATTCCTCGCCTGCTCGGAGGTATCTGGCAGTCCTGTGACAATCTCACCTAGGTGCAGCCTTAAGGGTTAGGTAAACGTTCCATATCTTCAAGTGTTACCTGCAGCACACAGCGGAGAGAAAGGAACCAGTGTGACCGGGACCTTGTGCACCGGCTCATTAAACACTTCAGTATAGGATCAAAGCCTCCTCCAAACAGCCTCTTATCACACACCTTCACAATATGTCTGCCAAGGCCGTCCTTTAAATTAGCAGACCTGTACAACAATGGGAATGATTCTCCGAGATCTTGGTATTTTCAGTGCATGCCCCTTTAAATCAGCATCCGGAGAGTGAAAAAAGTTGTTTATGGACAATCCCTTTAAGAGGCAAATTACCAAGTATTGAAGAAATCCTTCTAGATAGAGTCACACACTCTGGCGGGTTTATTTTTGACATTCCAGATGTTACTGTAAAGTCCATGAGTTTTATATTTCTTTTTTACACTAGGCACTCCAGCTGTTGCGAAACTACAACTCCCATTAGTCAGGGGATATTGGGGGTTAGTTACACCTTAATAAAACCCTCAATGTGTAAAATATTTCCATGTATTTTTGCTATTCTGGGTCGTGTGTCTTTCATGGCTCCCCCCGCCTATGCTTTTCTATAGGACTTGCAAAAATTGCAAAACTTCTCATTCGTAAGATACCAAACCTCTGCAAGAAAAGGGGAACAGGAGGGGTAAATGAGCAGAATTTGGGGTATGAGGCTATGTTCACGATACATTTTCACAGCAGCAAAAATCTGTTCTCTTGACAGTAAAAAAAAAAAAAAAAAAAAAAAAAAAGCAGCTTCCAAAAAGCAGGTTTTGCTGCTTTTTTCTTGTCTTTTTTTTTGGGGGGGGGCGGTTGCTGCATTTTTGGTGTCATCAACCACAAAAGCAGAGCAGTTGCTTTTTTTGCAGCTTTTTTTGCACTCTCTCATTGCTTTCAATGATGCGCAAAAAAAACGTCAAAAACTGCAAGAATTGACAGGCTGCTTCTTTCAAAAACGCAGCAGTTTTCCATTTCTGGCGGAAAAAAAAGCGTGCGCATGAGATTTCTGGAATCTCATCACATTTGCTGGGACTGTAAAAAGCAGCTTTTAGGGTATGTGCCCACGGAACAGATTTTTTTCTGCACATAAACCTGCATCTCTTGGCGGGAAAAAAAGCTGCTGGAAAAAAGCGCGTTTTTTCATGCTTTTTCTTCTCTCTTGAGATAGGCAAAACACTGCAAAAAAACACTGAAACAATTGACACGCTGCTTTTTTCAGCACCAAAATCTGCAAGGAAAAAAGAAGAAACATGCGCACAGCAAGTCAGGATTCTCATAGACTTTGCTAGGATACATTTTTCCTTCCAGTATTGATTAAAATCTGTAAGAAAAAAAGGCAACATGTGCACATAGTCTTACTTTGCTTAAAACTCATGAAGAAACCCCCCCCCACACACACACAAAAATAAAATCAAAACATGAACATAGTCTTAGGCTATGTTCACACATTGTGTTTTTCCTGCAGCAAAACTTGATCTCTTGGCAATAAAAAAAAAATAAAGCTGCACTTTTGGTTTGTCATTTGTCTGCAATACATGTTTCAATAAAGTTAAATTCACCAAAAAAGCAGCAAAAAACGAAGCTGTATTTTTGCACTTTCCCATTGATTTCAATGGTGGAAAATTAGAAGCTGTGTCTTTGCACTTTCCCATTGCTTTCAATGGTGGAACATTAGAAGCTGTGTCTTTGCACTTTCCCATTGCTTTCAATGGTGGAAAAAAGCAAAAACATTGCTGTGTCTTTGCACTTTCCCATTAATTTCAATGGTGGAAAAAGCAGCTGTGTTTTTGCACTTTCCCATTGCTTTCAATGGTGGAAAAAAGCAAAAACATTGCTGTGTCTTTGCACTTTCCCATTAATTTCAATGGTGGAAAAAAGCAGCTGTGTTTTTGCACTTTCCCATTGCTTTCAATGGTGAAAAAAAAGCAACAAAAACATTGCTGTGTCTTTGCACTTTCCCATTAATTTCAATGGTGGAAAAAAGCAGCTGTGTTTTTGCACTTTCCCATTGCTTTCAATGGTGGAAAAAAAAGCAACAAAAACATTGCTGTGTTTTTGCACTTTCCCATTAATTTCAATGGTGGAAAAAAGCAGCTGTGTTTTTGCACTTTCCCATTGCTTTCAATGGTGGAAAAAAAAAGCAACAAAAACATTGCTGTGTTTTTGCACTTTCCCATTAATTTCAATGGTGGAAAAAAGCAGCTGTGTTTTTACACTTTCCCATTGCTTTTAATGGTGAAAAAAAGCAGTAAAAACGCTGAAAGAATTTACATGCTGGTTTTTTTTTTTTAAAAAACGCAGCAGTTTTGCATTTTGGGCAGGACAAAAAAAAAGCAAGTCTATTTGTGCAGGAGATTTCTGAAATCTCGTCGTTTTTGCTGGGATTATAAAAGACAGCCTTTTCTTAGCATGTATTTGAATAAAACCAATGAAAAAAAAAATCCCCCCCAAAAAAATAAACCAAAAAAAAAAAAAAAACTTACTGTCTCCAGTCCAGATTTACACTATTGCATTGATTTCACCTGAAATTTGTAAAATATCAACAAATATAAATAAATATAATGTTGGACCACATTATATATGATATTGATATAAACAAATACTGTAAATATACAGTCAGGGCCAGAAATATTTGGACAGTGACACAAGTTTTGTTATTTTAGCTGTTTACAAAAACATGTTCAGAAATACAATTCTATATATAATATGGGCTGAAAGTGCACACTCCCAGCTGCAATATGAGAGTTTTCACATCCAAATCGGAGAAAGGGTTTAGGAATCATAGCTCTGTAATGCATAGCTTCCTCTTTTTCAAGGGACCAAAAGTAATTGGACAAGGGACTCTAAGGGCTGCAATTAACTCTGAAGGCGTCTCCCTCGTTAACCTGTAATCAATGAAGTAGTTAAACGGTCTGGGGTTGATTACAGGTGTGTGGTTTTGCATTTGGAAGCTGTTGCTGTGACCAGACAACATGCGGTCTAAGGAATTCTCAATTGAGGTGAAGCAGAACATTCTGAGGCTGAAAAATAAGAAAAAATCCATCAGAGAGATAGCAGACGTGCTTGGAGTAGCAAAATCAACAGTCGGGTACATTCTGAGAAAAAAGGAATTGACTGGTGAGCTTGGGAACTCAAAAAGGCCTGGGCGTCCACGGATGACAACAGTGGTGGATGATCGCCGCATACTTTCTTTGGTGAAGAAGAACCCGTTCACAACATCAACTGAAGTCCAGAACACTCTCAGTGAAGTAGGTGTATCTGTCTCTAAGTCAACAGTAAAGAGAAGACTCCATGAAAGTAAATACAAAGGGTTCACATCTAGATGCAAACCATTCATCAATTCCAAAAATAGACAGGCCAGAGTTAAATTTGCTGAAAAACACCTCATGAAGCCAGCTCAGTTCTGGAAAAGTATTCTATGGACAGATGAGACAAAGATCAACCTGTACCAGAATGATGGGAAGAAAAAGGTTTGGAGAAGAAAGGGAACGGCACATGATCCAAGGCACACCACATCCTCTGTAAAACATGGTGGAGGCAACGTGATGGCATGGGCATGCATGGCTTTCAATGGCACTGGGTCACTTGTGTTTATTGATGACATAACAGCAGACAAGAGTAGCCGGATGAATTCTGAAGTGTACCGGGATATACTTTCAGCCCAGATTCAGCCAAATGCCGCAAAGTTGATCAGACGGCGCTTCATAGTACAGATGGACAATGACCCCAAGCATACAGCCAAAGCTACCCAGGAGTTCATGAGTGCAAAAAAGTGGAACATTCTGCAATGGCCAAGTCAATCACCAGATCTTAACCCAATTGAGCATGCATTTCACTTGCTCAAATCCAGACTTAAGCTGGTGTCACACATAACGACGACGACAACGACGTCGCTGCTACGTCACCATTTTCTGTGACGTTGCAGCGACGTCCCGTCGCTGTCGCTGTGTGTGACATCCAGCAACGACCTGGCCCCTGCTGTGAGGTCGCCGGTCGTTGCTGAATGTCCAGCTTCATTTTTTGGTCGTCACTCTCCCGCTGTGACACACACATCGCTGTGTGTGACAGCGAGAGAGCGACGAAATGAAGCGATCAGGAGCCGGCACTGGCAGCTGCGGTAAGCTGTAACCAGCGTAAACATCGGGTAACCAAGGGAAGACCTTTCCCTAGTTACCCGATGTTTACGCTGGTTACCAGCCTCCGCTCTTGCTGCCAGCGCCGGCTCCTGCACTGTGACATGTGGCTGCAGTACGCATCGGGTAATTAACCCGATGTATACTGTAGCAAGGAGAGCAAGGAGCCAGCGCTAAGCAGTGCGCGCGGCTCCCTGCTCTCTGCACTGTGACATGTAGCTGCAGCACACATCGGGTTAATTAACCCGATGTGTGCTGCAGGAGAGCAAGGAGCCAGCGCTAAGCGCGGCTCCCTGCTCTCTGAACTGTGACATGTAGCTGCAGCACACATCGGGTTAATTAACCCGATGTGTGCTGCAGGAGAGCAAGGAGCCAGCGCTAAGCGCGGCTCCCTGCTCTCTGAACTGTGACATGTAGCTGCAGCACACATCGGGTTAATTAACCCGATGTGTGCTGCAGGAGAGCAAGGAGCCAGCGCTAAGCGCGGCTCCCTGCTCTCTGAACATGTAGCACAGCGACCTTATGATCGCTGCTTCTGCTGTGTTTGACAGCTAAGCAGCGATCATAACAGCGACTTACAAGGTCGCTGTTACGTCACCGAAAATGGTGACGTAACAGCGACGTCGTTGTCGCTGTCGTTTAGTGTGACACCAGCTTTAAGACGGAAAGACCCACAAACAAGCAAGACCTGAAGGCTGCGGCTGTAAAGGCCTGGCAAAGCATTAAGAAGGAGGAAACCCAGCGTTTGGTGATGTCCATGGGTTCCAGACTTAAGGCAGTGATTGCCTCCAAAGGATTCGCAACAAAATATTGAAAATAAAAATATTTTGTTTGGGTTTGGTTTATTTGTCCAATTACTTTTGACCTCCTAAAATGTGGAGTGTTTGTAAAGAAATGTGACAATTCCTACAATTTCTATCAGATATTTTTGTTCAAACCTTCAAATTAAACGTTACAATCTGCACTTGAATTCTGTTGTAGAGGTTTCATTTCAAATCCAATGTGGTGGCATGCAGAGCCCAACTCGCCAAAATTGTGTCACTGTCCAAAGATTTCTGGACCTAACTGTATACATAAATAGAATGTTGGGCCACATTCTATATGATAATATAAATAAATAATCTAAATAAATAAATATGTTGGGCCACATTCTATAGGATAATATAAATAATCTAAATAAATAAATATGTTGGGCCACATTCTATAGGATAATATAAATAAATAATCTAAATAAATAAATATGTTGGGCCACATTCTATAGGATAATATAAATAAATAATCTAAATAAATAAATATGTTGGGCCACATTCTATATGATAATATAAATAAATAAATATGTTGGGCCACATTCTATATGATAATCTAAATAAATAAATATGTTGGGCCACATTCTATATGATAATCTAAATAAATAAATATGTTGGGCCACATTCTATATGATAATCTAAATAAATAAATATGTTGGGCCACATTCTATATGATAATATAAATAATCTAAATAAATAAATATGTTGGGCCACATTCTATAGGATAATATAAATAAATAAATATGTTGGGCCACATTCTATATGATAATCTAAATAAATAATCTAAATAAATAAATATGTTGGGCCACATTCTATATGATAATATAAATAAATAATCTAAATAAATAAATATGTTGGGCCACATTCTATATGATAATATAAATAATCTAAATAAATAAATATGTTGGGCCACATTCTATATGATAATATAAATAAATAATCTAAATAAATAAATATGTTGGGCCACATTCTATATGATAATATAAATAATCTAAATAAATAAATATGTTGGGCCACATTCTATAGGATAATATAAATAAATAATCTAAATAAATAAATATGTTGGGCCACATTCTATATGATAATATAAATAAATAATCTAAATAAATAAATATGTTGGGCCACATTCTATATGATAATCTAAATAAATAAATATGTTGGGCCACATTCTATATGATAATCTAAATAAATAAATATGTTGGGCCACATTCTATATGATAACCTAAATAAATAAATATGTTGGGCCACATTCTATATGATAATCTAAATAAATAAATATGTTGGGCCACATTCTATATGATAATATAAATAAATAATCTAAATAAATAAATATGTTGGGCCACATTCTATATGATAATATAAATAAATAATCTAAATAAATAAATATGTTGGGCCACATTCTATATGATAATATAAATAATCTAAATAAATAAATATGTTGGGCCACATTCTATAGGATAATATAAATAAATAATCTAAATAAATAAATATGTTGGGCCACATTCTATATGATAATCTAAATAAATAAATATGTTGGGCCACATTCTATATGATAATCTAAATAAATAAATAAATATGTTGGGCCACATTCTATATGATAACCTAAATAAATAAATATGTTGGGCCACATTCTATATGATAATATAAATAAATAATCTAAATAAATAAATATGTTGGGCCACATTCTATATGATAATATAAGGCTACATGCGCACGCTGCTTCTTTTTCGTGTTCACAAACTGCAGCCAAAACTGCACCTTGTCAGAGAGAGCCTGGAAACGTCACAAAAAATGTAGGTGCTTTTTTGGTGCGTTTTTGCTGCTTTTTTGGTGCGTTGGCAAATCGGGGTAATAAGGAGTTATTGGCAGCCCATAGCCCGAAAAACTCCTTTATTAGAAATAAAAAACACAAACACATTCCCTCATTACCAATTTATTAATCCCGACAAAGCCCTCCATGTCCGGCGTAATCCAGGATGGTCCAGCGCCGCATCCAGCTCTGCTGCATGGAGGTGACCGGAGAAGCAGCAGACACCGCCGCTCCGGTCACCTCCATGCAGCAAATGAAGACAGCCGCGCGATCAGCTGAGCTGTCACTGAGGTTACCCGCGGCCACCGCTGCATCCAGCAGTGGCCGCGAGTAACCTCAGTGACAGCTCAGCTGATCGCGCTACTGCGTGGAGCTGACAGGAGCATGGAGGACAGGACTATCAGCGGCGGCGGTGGCAGTGAGAGGGGTCCATCATCTCCCCTGTGCGTGCATGCTGGGGACAGCGGTACTTCGGGGAACACGTGGAGGACGGGACTATCAGCGGCGGCGAGAGGGGGATGGACGTTGGCAGCTGAAAACATTGATTTTTCCCTCTCGCTGCCGCCGCTGCTGATAGTCCCCGTCCTCCACATCATCTCCCCTGGGGACAGCGGTACTTCGGGGAACACGTGGAGGACGGGAGGGGACCACTTGCCTGACCTCACTTCCTGACAAATCACCTGCGTTTTTGGTACCAAAAACGCAGGTAAAAGGCAGGTAAAATGCACCACTTGATTAGCATGCATTTTTCCTGCGTCTTTGATGCCCTCATTGATTTCAATGGGTGACAAATGTTGACAAAAACGCAGGAAGAATGAACATGCTGCATTTTTTTTGTCACAAACTTTTGACAAAAAAAACGCTGACAAATAAACTGCAATGTGCGCATGACAAATCTGACTTCTCATAGACTTTGCTGGGAAGTCAGATGTCAGAAAGTTCAGCTGACAAAACTGCAGCCAAAAAAGCAGCAAAAAAGCAGGAAAAAAAGCAGCGTGCGCATGTAGCCTAAATAAATAAATATGTTGGTCCACATTCTATATGATAAAATCCATTACTAGTGCATGACGCGGCCCCCCGCGGAGGCTCAGCGCGTGCCCCCCACCCCTCTCGGCTGCGCTCTGCCAGGAAATTTTCTATAAGCACCTGCTGCAGCTGGACGCACAGGACGGACCCTCCTCCCACCTCGCCCCCTGCACTTGTCTCCGCTCTCTATTGGCCGTGCTGGAGGCCACAGGGTAATGTATCCAGAGAATGTCTCCCCGGATAGTGACTGTCCTGAGCTAGGGGACAGTGGCAGAGGATGCCCAGGTCTTTCCTGGTAAAGAAGCCCTGCAGCTACAGGATCCCCAACTATGGACAACTGCTGGAGGCGCAGGCAGGTAAGGGGCGCACCTGTGTAATGTCGCTTCACTACCTATATCTTCTATGGGAAGAGGATTTCTCTCTCTTATGAACTGTAATTACTTTGTATTTGTAGGATATCTATATTTATAAATATATACAGTATTGTACTGCGGCCGTATTCCTCTATGTCTATATCTGCACACACTTTATATAAAATAGTTACTTTGTATTTATAGAATATCTATTTCTAAATATACACTGTTACTTTATATTTATTTTATCATATTAAATCCACTTCATTTCTGCATTGCTACTTACGGATAATTAAAGCTTACAGATATTTTTCCCCCTGCTCCCTAATAAAGGTGCTAACCCCTAATTATTAGCGTCCCTTTCTCCTATTATTATATGGAATGTTTAGAGGGTGATCATTAGGTTAGTAAAATTCATGGCTTTCGACTAGAAATCTCCCCCAAAATAGGAAGTTTACGCATTGTCAATTTTTCCTTTTCCCACATTGATCTTGCGGATATTGGAGGAAAATCTATCAGGAAGTCAAAAACACAAGTTTCTTAAAATTGCACCAAATGTATCAGAATTTGGGATGGTAGATTGCTAAGCATGCCTTTGAGATCTCTTATTCCACCTAGTGCGATAGTTTTGATAGTTTTTTTTTTAAATGGCTTTAGACTCAATCCCAACTTGATGGATGAATGCTCCGTAGGACGATCGATCTTGTGCAACCTCAATAGGTCCACCAGGGTCTTCTCCGCCTAGATAGGCCCACCGGCGTCTTCTCCGCCTAGATAGGCCCACCGGCGTCTTCTCCGCCTAGATAGGCCCACCGGCGTCTTCTCCGCCTAGATAGGCCCACCGGCGTCTTCTCCGCCTAGATAGGCCCACCGGCGTCTTCTCCGCCTAGATAGGCCCACCGGCGTCTTCTCCGCCTAGATAGGCCCACCGGCGTCTTCTCCGCCTAGATAGGCCCACCGGCGTCTTCTCCGCCTAGATAGGCCCACCGGCGTCTTCTCCGCCTAGATAGGCCCACCGGCGTCTTCTCCGCCTAGATAGGCCCACCGGCGTCTTCTCCGCCTAGATAGGCCCACCGGCGTCTTCTCCGCCTAGATAGGCCCACCGGCGTCTTCTCCGCCTAGATAGGCCCACCGGCGTCTTCTCCGCCTAGATAGGCCCACCGGCGTCTTCTCCGCCTAGATAGGCCCACCGGCGTCTTCTCCGCCTAGATAGGCCCACCGGCGTCTTCTCCGCCTAGATAGGCCCACCGGCGTCTTCTCCGCCTAGATAGGCCCACCGGCGTCTTCTCCGCCTAGATAGGCCCACCGGCGTCTTCTCCGCCTAGATAGGCCCACCGGCGTCTTCTCCGCCTAGATAGGCCCACCGGCGTCTTCTCCGCCTAGATAGGCCCACCGGCGTCTTCTCCGCCTAGATAGGCCCACCGGCGTCTTCTCCGCCTAGATAGGCCCACCGGCGTCTTCTCCGCCTAGATAGGCCCACCGGCGTCTTCTCCGCCTAGATAGGCCCACCGGCGTCTTCTCCGCCTAGATAGGCCCACCGGCGTCTTCTCCGCCTAGATAGGCCCACCGGCGTCTTCTCCGCCTAGATAGGCCCACCGGCTTCTTCTCCGCCTAGATAGGCCCACCGGCGTCTTCTCCGCCTAGATAGGCCCACCGGCGTCTTCTCCGCCTAGATAGGCCCACCGGCGTCTTCTCCGCCTAGATAGGCCCACCGGCGTCTTCTCCGCCTAGATAGGTCCACCGGCGTCTTCTCCGCCTAGATAGGTCCACCGGCGTCTTCTCCGCCTAGATAGGCTCACCAGCGTCTTCTCCGCCTAAATAGGTCCACCAGCGTCTTCTCCGCCTAGATAGCTCCACCAGCGTCTTCTCCGCCTAGATAGCTCCACCAGCGTCTTCTCCGCCTAGATAGCTCCACCAGCGTCTTCTCCGCCTAGATAGCTCCACCAGCGTCTTCTCCGCCTAGATAGCTCCACCAGCGTCTTCTCCGCCTAGATAGCTCCACCAGCGTCTTCTCCGCCTAGATAGCTCCACCAGCGTCTTCTCCGCCTAGATAGGTCCACCAGCGTCTTCTCCGCCTAGATAGGTCCACCAGGGACTTCTCTGCCTACAGGTCCACCAGGGACTTCTCTGCCTACAGGTCCACCAGGGACTTCTCCGCCGTTTAGTGCAGAAAAACAAACCTGTGCACATCATCAATGAATTTATGACTTTTTTTGGATTTCTATTGACCATGCCCTCTGGACACTTAAGGCGTTTTCTCAGATTTTACAAAATTTGTCCAAGAGTGAAAAATGTTCTAAAATTCCTTGTGGTTCCTGCAGCGATCATGTGCCGCATATCCTCATGTATGTTCGCTACGTGACCACTTAGGATAGTAATTGGTTACGTAATTGATGGACGGAATGGTGGCCATTCAACAGGTACATTGTTTGTTTGTTTATAGAACATTTCCTACTATTGGTTAACTTTTGTAAAATCCCTTTAAAGGCCAAGATCACATGTCCGGTAATCATCCATTAGAACGGATCCTCAAGAGATCCGTTGGCAAAAAACGTTCTGCAAACACATTTTTTTGTCCGTTGTTAAATAACAGATGTCTGGCAGATCCGGAGTTCTTTACCATGGGAGTCTACGGAGAACGGATCCGTTAACGGATTGCTATTTATTGTCCATTTGGAACAGATCCGGTAAGAAAACAACGGATACGTTGCAAATGCAAGAAAAACGAAATTTATATATTTTTTTATTTTTTTTTTTGCAATATTTTACATTCCCCAGTTCAATAAAGGGAAACTACATTCACAAAAAAATTGGTCCCAAATGTATAAAATATACTTTAAAAAAAATATTGGAAATTTTTAGGGAAAAATTCCAAGGGTAGATGATGACGACGTGGAGCGGGGACAGGTGGTGTCCGGGGTATGGCGGACAGTAAACACCAGATATCTTGTTAGTGGGCGACCCCTGTGAATTCTCGCCCCTCAGAAATGCTTTTGTGCTGGGATTTCTTATTGGAATTAATTCCCATTACTGGGGACGGAGGAGCAGGTGCAGCCGGGGGGACGTGTGACTGCGCCGTGACCAGATACCACATGCACCTGCAATATTCTCCTAGATGACGCGGGTGGGATTTATGCCACGGAGGGGTATTAATTGTACCCGTATATGAAAGACTGGTAATTCTCTCCACAGTCTCTATGACACTGGGAGGTTCTGCAGCAGCTCAGGCTCAAATTCAATCTCTAGATTTTTCCCCTTCTGATTTTGAGCTTCTGTATAGCAGCGGATTAGTCAGTTTTTTGGAACAGACCCCCCCCTTCCCAAAAAAAAAGTGGATGAAGAACAGCTTTATTCCAGGGTACAAAATGCTCATTCTTCACTCAGAAAATATAATCAAACGCAGATTTCAGTTTTGGGCGCTTGTTAAGAGCAGAATTTTGTGCTCCAGAGCTGAACTTCGTACCGTAACTATAGGAAATTGCAATAATTAGTCATTGCCATTTCAAAAGGTATAAGATCCGAGATTCCATCCTTCTCTTTACCAGATGTCAACAACAAGTCCCAGCATGTCCTGACAGCCAACTAGCCGGGGTTGCTGGAAATTGTAGTTACACAACAGCTGCAGGTTGCTGACCCATGCGATTCTGCTTCCCGACCCGTCCTCCCTACACTTTTGATACTAACGATTTGCTAGATGAGGCCATTTTTACGTCAATAGTATCAATGTAGAGTTCCCATATACACAGTGATCTGACTCAAAGTCAGTATATCTTTATATAGTTGGAGAGCTGCAGGGTAAAGCATGGGGGATGAGAAAGAATCAGCCTGTTCTTCTGATGGTACAATAATAATAGCGGGGGGATCTTGCAACAGTTTCCATTACTTCATATTCACCTGATGGAAAGTTGTCAGACCCCCGAGTACAGGAGAAGGCCGTGGGAGATATAGCACAGCTCAATTAATGTGAATGGTGTCAAGCTGCAATACCACACACAACCTGTTAACAAGAGTGGTGCTGTTTTATGAAAGAAGGCAGCCATGGTTTTTTTATTATTCCTGGATACCCCCTTTGACATATCAATGTCTTAAATAGTGAGATCAGATCACAGTAAGATATGACACGTTTTTTTTCTTCTTAAAGGGGCACTCCGAGAAATGTATTATGCCTAGTGTGAGGTTTGATGGTCATGCCATCACTAGTTATACCTTTTTCTGGAGCATCCCTTTAAATATATGCAAGTATCAGTTATACATATATCTGGAGTGTCCCTTTAAATATATGCAAGCACATGTTATACCTTTTTCTGGAGTCTTCCTTTAAATATATACAAGCACTAGTTATACCTTTTTCTATAGTGTCTCTTTAAATTCTTTAAATATATGCAAGCACTAGTTATACCTTTTTCTGGGGTGTCCCTTTAAATATATGCAAGCACTAGTTATACCTTTTTCTGGAGTGTCCCTTTAAATATATGCAAGCACATGTTATATTTAAAGGGACGCTCCAGAAAAAGGTATGACTAGTTCTTGCATATATTTAAAGGGACGCTCCAGAAAAAGGTATATGCAAGCACTAGTTATACCTTTTTCTGGGGTGTCCCTTTAAATATATGCAAGCACTAGTTATACCTTTTTCTGAAGTGTCCCTTTAAATATATGCAAGCACATGTTATATTTAAAGGGACGCTCCAGAAATAGGTATAACATGTGCTTGCATATATTTAAAGGGACGCTCCAGAAAAAGGTATAACTAGTTCTTGCATATATTTAAAGGGACGCTCCAGAAAAAGGTATATGCAAGCACTAGTTATACCTTTTTCTGGGGTGTCCCTTTAAATATATGCAAGCACTAGTTATACCTTTTTCTGAAGTGTCCCTTTAAATATATGCAAGCACATGTTATATTTAAAGGGACGCTCCAGAAATAGGTATAACATGTGCTTGCATATATTTAAAGGGACGCTCCAGAAAAAAGGTATATGCAAGCACTAGTTATACCTTTTTCTGGGGTGTCCCTTTAAATATATGCAAGCACTAGTTATACCTTTTTCTGAAGTGTCCCTTTAAATATATGCAAGCACATGTTATATTTAAAGGGACGCTCCAGAAATAGGTATAACATGTGCTTGCATATATTTAAAGGGACGCTCCAGAAAAAGGTATAACTAGTTCTTGCATATATTTAAAGGGACGCTCCAGAAAAAGGTATATGCAAGCACTAGTTATACCTTTTTCTGGGGTGTCCCTTTAAATATATGCAAGCACTAGTTATACCTTTTTCTGGAGTGTCCCTTTAAATATATGCAAGCACATGTTATATTTATATATTACAAGTCTCTGTTTTTGTCTGCAGCACTGATGTCGCGTCTACAGCGCTGCAGACAATCAGTGAGCCCCACAATGATGGCATGAAAGCTCAGTAACTGGCTGCAGTGCTGGAGACATGATGTCAGTGCTGCGGATAACAGACACTGGGAGAAGCGGCAGAAACTCAGCTGTGGACCCGGGGAGGGTGAGTAAAGCACAGATTGTTTAAAAAAATAAAATTGTGGAAACAGAAAACTCCTTTTATTGTCCCTATATATCTGTTAATTCCATCTAGTTCCGGCTTCCGCCTTGTTGCCGCACCTTGCGTTGCGCCACTATACAACGGTGCCATACTGCATTTTTTGACCAGTTGGTGTATAGCCCGAGCGTTTTCCATGGTGTTATCATGTTTCGTGTTTCTGGTGCAGGACCGGTGCCGGCGCTCTTTCAGAACCAGGACCCCTCTCCCCCGAGACAAGAAATCGCGGATCAGCGTCAAACACGAGACGCTGCCCCATCACAGATCCAAGAGGAAAGAGGACAAGGAGGAGATCACGGTAATAAGACGTTGCTCAACCCCCTGGAAATTAGGAGGAGCGACGCTTTGCTAATTTTACCCAATGGATTACCTCTGAAAGACAATATGAACAACCTGAACACGCCTCTGAGGGGCAGAACGTCCGACGGAGGAGGCTCCGCGCCCGGGAATAAAGCCTCATGCAACGCCGCCTCACAGGAAGAATCGCCTTATGTTCCAGACTTTCCAAAACCAGACGGACTATATCCCGGGAGCAAAATTAGGAACTGCCGGTATTTCAGTTGCCCCCATTGTTCCAAGTCCTATGGTAGCCTGGGTGCCCTAAAGATGCACATCCGGACTCACACGTTGCCCTGTGCATGCCGGATATGTGGCAAAGCCTTCTCCAGACCCTGGCTTCTACAAGGACATATTAGGACACATACAGGTAAAAAAAGGAAGGGACGACTACTATCTTAAAGGGGTTTTCCCGAAATCG
This sequence comes from Anomaloglossus baeobatrachus, assembly GCF_048569485.1. Classification (NCBI taxonomy): domain Eukaryota; kingdom Metazoa; phylum Chordata; class Amphibia; order Anura; family Aromobatidae; genus Anomaloglossus; species Anomaloglossus baeobatrachus. Next base: position 184,691,819 of record NC_134362.1, on the reverse strand, counting down.
CAAGTCATACCCTATCAATAAATTGAGCAGGCGCACCTCTGCTCCATTACGGGTTCCAGCGGTCATACCCTCAGCTACCAGCAAGTTATCCACTGTTTATATGGATAGGATATAATTGTAATTTTGGGAAAACCCAAGGGTTTAAAGATTCTTATGTGACCATAAAATTTATTTGCACATAAATGTAGTATTCTATTTGCCTGCAGCAACCACTAGAGGGAGCTGTGTACACCATAACACAGCGAGCTGTGAGCTCCCTCTAGTGGTGGCTGCAGAAAAGCAATATGGTGTTCGAAGGAGGAACACATTCAGACTTTCATACTTTTTGGGACTGCCAGAAATAGCCAAGCAGCAGCGTACCTGTGCAACCACCCCACCAAATGAGGTTCCGATGATTGGTAGGGTTCACAGGGGGTTAGGTTCCCCCCAGATTTAGTAGTTATGGATAGGATATAACTGGAATTTTGGAAAAAACCTTTAAAGGTTCACAGAGTCTTATATGACCATGAAATGTATTTATATATAGATGTAGTATTCTGCCTGCAGCCACCACTAGAGGGAGCCGTGCACAGCATAACACAACTTCCGATGATTGGTAGGGTTCACAGGGGGTTAGGCTTCCCCCAGATTTAGTAGTTATGGATAGGATATAATTGGAATTTTGGAAAAACCCTTTAAAAAGGTTCACAGAGTGTTAGATGACCATGAAATGTATTTATACATAAATGTATTATTCTATCTGCCTGCAGTCACCACTAGAGGGAGCCGTGCACAACATAACACAGCAAGCTGTGGGCTCCCTCTAGTGGTGGAAAGCAATATGGTGTTCGAAGGAGGAACACATTGAGACTTTTATACTTTTGGGACTGCTGTATATAGCCGAGCAGCAGCGTACCTGTGCAACCAACCCTCCAAATAACGTTCTGGTGATTCGTAGGGCACACCGTGGTTAGGTATCCCTGATTTAGTAGTTATGAATAGGATATGATTAGAATTTTGGAAAAATCCTTTAAGGGTTCACAGGGTCTTTTATGACCATGAAATGTATTTATACATAAATGTAGTATTCTATTTGCCTGCAGCCACCACTAGAGGGAGCCGTGTACACCATAACACAGCGAGCTGTGGGCTCCCTCTAGTGGTGGCTGCAGGAAAGCAATAGTGTCCGAAGGAGGAACACATTCAGACCTTTATACTTTTTGGGACTGCTGGATATAGCCAAGCAGCAGCGTACCTGTGCCACCACCAATCCAAATGATGTTCCGATGATTGGTAGTGTTGTTCCCCCCAGATTTAGTAGTTATGGATAGGATATAATTGGAATTTTGGAAAAACCCTTTAAAAAAGGTTCACAGAGTCTTATATGACCATGAAATGTATTTATACATAAATGTATTATTCTGCCTGCAGCCACCACTAGAGGGAGCCATGTACACCATAACACAGCGAGCTCCCTCTAGTGGTGGCTGCAGGAAAGCAATATGGTGTTCGAAGGAGGAACACATTGAGACGTTTATACTTTTTGGGACTGCTGGATATAGAAGAGTATCAGTGTACCTGTGCAACCACCACCCCTAAATGACATTCTTGCGATTGGTAGTGCTCACAGGGGTTAGGTTTCCCCTAGATGTAGCAGTTATGGATAGGATACAATTGCAAATTTGGAAAAACCCTTTAAGGGTTCACATATTCTAATGTGACCATGAAATGTATTTATACATAAATGTAGTATCCTATCTGCCTGAAGTCACCACTAGAGGGAGCCGTGTACACCATAGCACAGCAAGCTCCCTCTAGTGGTGGCTGCAGGAAAGCAATATGGTGTCCAAAGGAGGAACACATTCAGACTTTTATACTTTTTGAGACTCCCGGATATAGCCGAGCAGCAGTGTCCCTGTGCAACAACCCCTCCAAAGGACGATCTGGTGATTGATAGGGCTTACAATGGTTAGGCTTCCCCAGATTTAGTAGTTATGAATAGCATATAATTGGAATTTAAGGAAAACCCAAGGGTTTAAAGATTCTTATGTGACCATGAAATTTGCACAAAAATGTAGTATTCTATCTGCTTGCAGTCACCACTAGAGGGAGCCGTATACACCATAACACAGCGAGCTGTGAGCTCCCTCTAGTGGTGGCTGCAGGAAAGCAATATGGTGTTCAAAGGAGGAACACATTCAGACTTTTATACCATTTGAGACTGCCAGATATATCCGAGCAGCAATATCACAAAATTGTTTTCATATATTTATGTGCACAATTTTGCAACTTTTACCCCTCCTGTCACTTTTATTGTTATTATTATGACTTCCATGTGTTTTATGTTCTGCATTTTCTACTTTCCGCAGGGGAGAAGCCGTTTTCGTGCTATCACTGCGGCCGCGGATTTGCGGATCGCTCCAACCTGCGGGCTCACCTGCAGACACATTCGGAAGTGAAGCGGTACCGGTGCCCAGGGTGTGGGAAAACGTTCTCCCGCATCTCCCTCCTCACCAAGCACAGAGACGGCTGCTGCTGCCCGGTGTCCTGACTCTCGCCGGCCACCCTGCTGCCACGGAAGAAGCCACCACCTCCATCACTTCTGTACAACAACTGATAGACTTCTGGTGACGTAAAGCGAGGGCGCACCCCCCCCCCCCCCCCGCTCTCCCCTCCACCTGGTATTTTGGACTTTAGTGCTCGTATAACGCACCCGTGCCCATGTTATATTGATCTATATTTACAGCTTCGCAAGGCTAGAAAATAGAATTGACATTTGTTTTCCTGCTGCTAAATACAACTTCTCCAATATATTTCTATCCTGCAACAGAATCAATTCTGCAAATATTCCATCAATGTTCATAATAATGCGTCCACTAGGTGGCGATGTGTTGTAGGCGATTTATGGCAGCTATGTCATAAATACTGTGATGCCACCTGCAGTTCGAAAATGTATGAGAATTATTAATTTTATATATATATATATATATATATATATATATATATATATATATATATATATATATATATATATATATATATATATATATATATATATATATATATATATATATATATATATTTTATAATGAATAATTCTCATACATTTTCGAACTGCAGGTGGTATCACAGTATTTATGACATAGCTGCCATAAATCGCCTACAACACATCGCCACCTAGTGGATGCATTATTATGAACATTGATGGAATATTTGCAGAATTTAATATATATATATATATATATATATATATATATATTAAATTAAATTCTGCAAATATTACATCACGTTTCATAATAATGCGTCCACTAGGTGGCGATGTGTTGTAGGCGATTTATGGCAGCTATGTCATAAATACTGTGATACCACCTGCAGTTCGAAAATGTATGAGAATTATTCATTATAAAATATATATATATATATATATATATATATATAAAATTAATAATTCTCATACATTTTCGAACTGCAGGTGGCATCACAGTATTTATGACATAGCTGCCATAAATCGCCTACAACACATCGCCACCTAGTGGACGCATTATTATGAACATTGATGGAATATTTGCAGAATTTAATATATATATATATATATATATATATATATATATATATATTAAATTAAATTCTGCAAATATTACATCACGTTTCATAATAATGCGTCCACTAGGTGGCGATGTGTTGTAGGTGATTTATGGCATCTAGGTCAAATACTGTCATGCCGCCTGCAATTTGGTAAAGTGTGTGACTTACTCCCATATTTCTGGAACAGAATTAATTCAATTTTGCAAATATTCCATCATGGTTCATGTTAATGTGTCCACTAGGTGGTGATGTGTTGTAGGCGATTCCAGGCAATATGGCAGCTATGTGATAAATACTGTGATACTGTCTGTAGTTACATAATAAATGTGAATTACTCCCATATTTCTGGAACAGAATTAATTCAATTTTGCAAATATTCCATCATGGTTCACAATAATGCGTCCACTAGGTGGCGATGTGTTGTAGAGTGAATTCCAGGCAATATGGCAGCTATGTCATAAATGCTGTGATGCCGCCTGTAGTTTGATAATGTGTGTGAATTACTCCCATATTTCTCCAGCAGATTTCAATTTTGCAAATATTTCATCATGGTTCACAATAATGCGTCCACTAGGTGGCGATGTGTTGTAGAGTAAATTCCAGGCAATATGGCAGCTATGTCATAAATGCTGTGATGCCGCCTGTAGTTTGATAATGTGTGTGAATTACTCCCATATTTCTCCAGCAGATTTCAATTTTGCAAATATTTCATCATGGTTCACAATAATGCGTCCACTAGGTGGCGATGTGTTGTAGGTGATTTATGGCAGATATGTCAAATACTGTGATGCCGCCTGCAGTTCGATAATGTGTGTGAATTACTCCCATATTTCTCCCAACAGAATTAATTCATTCATTCATTCAAATATTCTATCGTGGTTCACAATAATGCGTCCGCTGGGTGGCGATGTGTTGTAGAGGGGATTCCAGGCAATATAGCAGCTATGTCATAGATACTGTGATGCAGTCTGCAGTTTGATAATGTGTGTGTGAATTACTCCCATATTTCTCAAATTTTGCAATTTCCTCATGTTTCACAATAATGCGTCCACTAGGTGGTGGTGTTGCAGGTGATTCCAGGCAATATGGCAGCTATGTGATAGATGCTGTGATGCCACCTGCAGTTAGATAATACGTGTGAATTACTCCCATACTTCAACAAAATTAATTAAATTCTGCAAATATTCTATCATGGTTCACAATAATGTGTCCACTAGGTGGCGATGTGTTGTAGGTGATTTATGGCAGCTAGGTCAAATACTGTCATGCCTACTGCAGTTCGATAATGTGTGTGAATTACACCCATATTTCTCCCAACAGAATTAATTCAATTTTGCAAATATTCCATCATAATTCATAATAATGCGTCCACTAGGTGGCGATGTGTTGTAGAGGGGATTCCAGGCAATATGACAGCTATGTCATATATACTGTGATGCCACCTGCAGTTTGATAATATGTGTGGGTGAATTACTCCCATATTTCTCCAATTTTGCAAATATTCTATCATGTCTCACAATAATGCGTCCACTAGGTGGCGATGCGTAGTATGTGATTCCAGGCGATATGGCAGCTATGTCATATATACTGTGATGCCGCCTGTAGTTTGATAATGTGTGTGAATTACTCCCATATTTCTCCAGCAGAAATAATTCACGTTTGCTAATATTCCCTCATAATTCATAACAATGCGTCCACTAGGTGGCGATGTGTTGTAGGTGAGTTATGGCAGCTATGTCAATCAAATACGGTCATGCCGCCTGCAGTTTGATAATAAATGTGAATTACTCCCATACTTCAACAGAATTAATTCAATTCTGCAAATATTCCATCATGGTTCACAATAATGCATCCACTAGATGGCGATGTGTTACAGAGGTGATTACATGGCAGCTATGTCATAGGCCTTAAACACACTTCCGCAAAAAAAACGTCCATATGACACGTATGGCATCCGTGTGATGGCGTATCCAAGCCGTGTGTACGTGTAAAATGTCCGTGTTTGTATGTAAAATGTCCATGTTTGTGTGTAAAATGCCCATGTATGTGTACGTGGAATGTCCGTTTGTGTGTTGCACAATGTCGTTGATACATGTCGGCTGACAGCAGACAGAGTTGCGCGATGAGAATGAACTCGGGTGAACTTCACCCAACTTCATTGTCATGTCGCGGCTCTGTCTGTGTGCCGCATACTGATTAGCGGTCACCTGTGAAGGATTCACCAGTGACCGCTAATCCCCCGAGTGACTGAAGTGAGCAGCCCTCTCTCATACTTACCGCTCCCCGATCACCAACGCGGCGAGGAACAGCTGTGCAGAGAATACGCGGCAACAATTACTTTGAATATGCCGGCCGCTCATTAATCAATCTCGTATTCCCTGCTTTCCCCACCCACAGACGCCTGTGATTGGTTACAGTGAGACACGCCCCCACGCTGAGTGACAGCTGTCTCACTGCACCCAATCACAGCAGCCGGTGGGCGTGTCTATACTGTGCAGTAAAATAAATAAATAAATAATTTAAAAAAACGGCGTGCGGTCCCCCCCAATTTTAATACCAGCCAGATAAAGCCATACAGCTGAAGGCTGGTATTCTCAGGATGGGGAGCCCCACGTTATGGGGAGCCCCCCAGCCTAACAATATCAGTCAGCAGCCGCCCAGAATTGCCGCATACATTATATGCGACAGTTCTGGGACTGTACCCGGCTCTTCCCGATTTGCCCTGGTGCATTGGCAAATCGGGGTAATAAGGAGTTAATGGCAGCCCATAGCTGCCACTAAATCCTAGATTAATCATGTCAGGCGTCTCCCCGAGAAACCTTCCATGATTAATCTGTAAATTACAGTTAAAAAACACACACACCCGAAAAATCCTTTATTAGAAATAAAAACACAAACATATACCCTTGTTCACCACTTTAATAAGCCCGAAAAACCCCTCCATGTCCGGCGTAATCCAGGATGGTCCAGCGTCGCATCCAGCTCCACGCAGCTAATGAAGGGAATAGCGCGATCAGCTGAGCTGTCACTGAGGTTACTCGCGGCCAACGCTGAATACAGCTGATCGCGCTATTGCCTTCATTAGCTGCATGTAGCTGACAGGAGCGGCGGTGTCTTCTGCAGCTCCGGTCACCTCCATGCAGCAGAGCTGGAAGCGACGCTGGAGCATCCTGGATTACGCCGGACATGGAGGGCTTTTTGGGGCTGATTAAAGTGGTGAACCAGGGTATATGTTTGTGTTTTTATTTCTAATAAAGGATTTTTTCGGGTGTGTGTGTTTATTTACTGTAATTTACAGATTAATCATGGAAGGTATCTCGGGGAGACGCCTGACATGATTAATCTAGGATTTAGTGGCAGCTATGGGCTGCCAATAACTCCTTATTACCCCGATTTGCCAACGCACCAGGGCAAATCGGGAAGAGCCGTGTACAGTCCCAGAACTGTCGCATCCAATGTATGCGGCAATTCTGGGCGGCTGCTGACTGATATTGTTAGGGTGGGGGGCTCCCCATAACGTGGGGCTCCCCATCCTGAGAGTACCAGCCTTCAGCCGTATGGCTTTATCTGGCTGGTATTAAAATTGGGGGGGAGGGGGACCGCACGCTGTTTTTTTTTAATTATTTTTTAAATTTACTGCACAGTATAGAAACGCCCACCGGCTGCTGTGATTGGGTGCAGTGAGACAGCTGTCACTCAGCGTGGCAGGCGTGTCTGACTGCAACCAATCACAGGCGCCTGTGGGTGGGGAAAGCAGGGAATACGAGATTGTTTAATGAGCGGCCGGCATATTCAAAGTAATTGTTGCCGCGTATTCTCTGCAGAGCTGTTCCTCGCCGCGCTGGTGATCGGGGAGCGGTATGAGCCGGGGGAAGAAAAAAAACCGAGCGCCAATGTAAGTATGACTGAGAACAGCAGAAAAAAAAAAAGGTAAGTATACTGAATTTAATTTAAAAAAAAAAAAAAAAAAAATAAGATCGCTAGTGTAAAAACGCACACGCACAAAACGTGCTGAACACGGACATACTCCGTCCGTGCCTGCGTGATGCCGGCCAAAAACAGACATGTCATCCGTGTAGAAAAGCGCACACATGTACTTACCACATGGACACACGTTCCGTGTGATTTTACGTGTGTGTGCCATCTACCATAGAACAACATGGGTCTCCGTCTGTACGTGTCTCCGGTACATGCAAATACGTACCGCACACGTACAAATTAAACGGATGTGTGTTGCGGGTCATAAATAAATGCTTGTGATGAAGGCAATGAGTGTCAGTATCTATGTAGGGTAATAAAGCTTATAAGGTCGCGCCTGGTGTCGTACATGATCTAATCCTTTTTCATGACACTGGGTTGTCACTAGGCCGTATATGGCAAAAGTGTGAAAACGATTGGATAGACCGTATCGGCGCTCAGTTGTCAATTCCTTCTCACATTTCCAGGAGGAGCAATAGAGGAACAGCACAAATGCAGGGTTCTAGGTCTATTCGGGTTAGCCCTAGGTCTTTCCCAGACGGCAACCCCCCGAGACACTTGTGTAGTCAAAGAATGTAGAGTATGAGCCAGGCAGTATGGACGACCCTGCTCCCCCCGCCGCCTGCCTACATTCTCATACTATGTGACCCATCATTGTTAACCGCCTTCTATTTCCAGCGTCAACAGCTAAATGTGTCGCTGCACCTGTCCCGGGAGGGAAAGTATTTTCTGCAGGTCTAAAATAAGAGATGTTTTCCCTCCTGGAAAAAAAAAAAAATATTTGGCATAATGTGCGCTGGCTGCTGGCAGGTGGAGGGCTGAGCGGGGTCAATGAGATTTTCCGTGTGTCCTGTATACCACATATCACACCTCACCGCTACCTTCCTGCAGACCGGTGACATTTTGTTGCTGTTGCCTGGTAATTCACGAGAAGAAGAAATATTGATTTCCATGGCGGGAATGTGGAGACCGATCACCGTCATCAGCGGATCTATAGAGCCGAAGTCACCAGGAAATTAGACTAGAAAGTGAGCAGCACCTTTAAAAGTGTTCATTTATATATTAAAATTAGCCCAAAAAAAAAGAAAGAAAAAAAAAATTAAATTAGACTAGATAGTGAGCTGCTCCTTTAAAAGTTAATTTCTATATTAAAATTAGCCTGAAAATAAACAAATAAAACAAATTAAATTAGACTAGATAGCCTTAGAGGCTGCTCACTATGTGCGCACAGTGCGTTTTTCGCGGCGTTTTTGCGCGTTTTTCGGGTGCGTTTTTGGCCTCAAAACTGCAGGACTTTGCTTCCCCAGCAAAGTCTATGAGTTTTCATTTTTGCTGTCCGCACACATCTGTTTTTTTTTACCTGCGTTTTTGAGTTAAAAAAAAAAAATGGACATGTCAGTTCTTTCCTGCGTTTTTCTGCGTATTCCCCCCCATGCAATGCATTGGAAAAACGCAGAGATCAAAAACGCAGCAAAACGTAGGCAAAAACGCACCAAATCGCGGCAAAAACGCATGCGTTTTTTGATGCGTTTATTCGACGCAGGTGCGTTTTTGTGCGTTTTTAGCGGCCAAAAACGCACAAAAACACAGCGTCAAAAAGACGCAGTGTGCGAACCTAGCCTAAGGCTATGTGTCCACGGTAGAATGTTGCTGCGGATTTTTCTGCATGAAAATCCGCGACTTTCGCGGCAAATCCGCACCTTTTTTTTTATGCGGATTTTTTTTTTTTTTCCCCCATTCTATAGCCAAAATCCGGATCAAAATCCGCAACAATAATTGACATGCTGCAGATTTTTCCGGATCAAAATCCGCGGCAAATCCGCCGCGGAAAAATCCGCAGCATGGACACAGCATTTCCAAAATGCCATTGAAATGGCTTGGAAGTGCCGCTTCTGTAGATTTTCGGAAAATCCGCGCATTTTCCGCAGCGTGGACACATGGCCTTACAGTGATTATTCATTTATATATTAAAATTAGCCCAAAAATAAAAAAAAATAATAATTAAATTAGACTAGATAGTGAGCAGTCCCTAAAAGTGATTATTCATTTATATATTAAAATTAGCCCAAAAATAAAAAAATAAATAAATTAGACGAGCTCGTGAGCAGCCCCTAAAAGTGATTATTTATATACTAGAAGGTGGCCCGATTCTACGCATCGGGTATTCTAGAATTTACGTATTGTGTAGTTAATGTTTGATTTTTGTTATATATATATAGATGTTGTTGTGTGTAGTTACCAAGTGTTTGTGTAGAGGCTGTACATGTTCTGGGTGTTGTCTGGGTGTGGCGGGGGGTGAGAGCGGTGTTGTATATGTGTTGCGTGTGTTGCGTTGTTTGTGGAGCGCTGTGTGTCTGCAGCGTTCTGTGTGTGTTGCGCGGTTTGTGTGGGTGTGGGGTGCGTGTGTGTGTGTTTTGGGGGGAGGTATGTTTTGTGCAGTGTGTGTGTTGTGCGGTATGTGCGTATATTTATGTATGCCGCGGTGTTTGTGTGTTGGGTGTTGTGTGTGTGTGGCGTTGTCTGTGTGTGTGGGTGTCTGTGTAGGGCGGTGTTTGTGGTTTCCAGTGTGTGTGTGGGGTGTGGCGGTGTGTGTGTGTGTTTTGGGGGGAGGTGTGCACCCCTCATCGTGCTCCATCCGCCATGCTGCGCACCCCCCATCATGCTCCATCCTCGATGCTGCACCCCCCCCCATCGTGCTCCGTCCCCCATGCTGGGGCCGCCGGGGGCGGGTCCGATCGTGGCAACGTGTTCCGGGGGCGGGGCTGAGCGGGCGAGGCGTTAGCGTACGCCGGCTCCCTGCACAAGTGTACCTGGAGCCGGTGTACGCTGGTAACCATGATACATATCGGGTAACTAAGGGAAGCGCTTCCTACAGTTACGCGATGTGTATCATGGTTACCAGCGTACACCGGCTCCGTCACGATGCCAGCATCGCAAGGTTATGTCCGCCGGGGGCGGGGCCGAGTGTGCCAACGTGTGGCGGGGGCGAGCGGGCGAGGCATCAGCGTATGCCGGCTCCCTGCACATGTGTACCGGGAGCTGGTGTACGCTGGGGCGGGGCTGAGCGGGCGAGGCGTCAGCGTATGCCGGCTCCCTGCACATGTGTACCGGGAGCCGGTGTACACTGGAGCGGGGCTGAGCGGGCGAGGCGTCAGCGTATGCCGGCTCCCTGCACATGTGTACCGGGAGCCGGTGTACGCTGGAGCGGGCGATGCGTGCGGAGGGTCGGGGCGAGCGGCTAATCCATGCGGGGGGCGGGGCCAGGCCAAGGCGAGTGGTCAATCCGTAGGGGGGGGGGGGGGCCAGGCCGAGCCCAGCGGCCAATCCGACAGTTGTCACTGTAATGACACTGTCACGGTGATACAATTTTGGAGCAAGACAGACAGACAGACAGACAAACAGACAGAATAAGGCAATTATATATATATATATAGATTAAAAATTAGCCCAAAAAATAAGAAAAAAGAAAAATAAAAAAAATATTAATAATTAAATTAGACTAGATAAGTGAGCAGTCCCTAAAAGTGATTATTCATTTATATATTAAAATTAGCCCAAAAATAATTTAATTGAAAATAAAAAAAATCAAAATAAATAAAAAAAAAAATTAGACTAGATAGTGAGCAGCTCCTTTAAAGTGATGATATATTATTTATATATATTATATACACACACACACACACATATATTATATATATATTGTATATAAATTTGCCAAAAAATTGCAAATAAAAAAAAACCCAAAAACATAAATGTCTTAAAATAAAATAAAAAAATTAAAAACATTAAAGTAAATTACATAGACTACAAAGTAAGCAGCCCTTTTTATTTTTAAGTGATTGTTCATTTATACACTACAGTTCAAAAGTTTAGGGTCACTTAGATATTTCCTTATTTTTGAAAGAAAAGCACATTTTTTTTCAATGAAGCTAACATTAAACAGAAATACATCTATACATTGTTAATGTGGTAAATGCTTATTCTAGCTGCAAACGTCTGGTTTTTAATGCAATATCTACATAGATGTATAGAGGCCCATTTCCAACAACCACCACTCCAGTATTCTAATGGTACATTGTGTTTGCTAACTGTGTTAGAAGGCTAATGGATGTTTAGAAATCCCTTGAAAACCCTTGTGCAAGTATGTTAGCACAGCTGAAAACAGTTTTGCTGATTAGAAAAGCTATAAAACTGACCTTCCTTTTAACTAGTTGAGAATCTGGAGCATTATATTTGTTGGTTCTATTAAACTCTCAAAACATTAAAGTAAATTAAATAGACTAGAAAGTGAGCAGCCCCTTTAAAAGTCATTGTTCATTTATATATTAAAATTTGCCAAAAAGTAATAAAAAATAAAAAAAAAAAAAAAATTAAAAACATTAAAATAAATTAAATACACTAGAAAGTGAGCAGCTCCTTTAAAAGTGATTGTTCATTTATATATTAAAAAAGGGGCTAAACGTAAAATAAAATAATAAAAACATTCAAAATAAAAAAAAGGAAAAAAATTAAAATTTTAAGTTTAAAATAAAAGCTTAGATTCTGTGTTGTTTTGTTTTTTTTTTTAACAAATTCACATGCACATTAGCCATAATGAACAGACTCTACACACGCTCAGTTGCTTCAGTACAAAGATATGGTCAAAGGACAAAGTGAAGGCAGGAGGCGCGCTGTGACATTGCTTATTGTGATTGTTATCATCTGAGTATAGAGGAGTTACCTAATATTGCAATCCTGCCTCTGATGATAATGAGACTGCTGAAAACTCAGATTATTGTAGAATTTTGCTGAATGTAACGGAAGCCACCAGCATTGATGTAATATATGCGGGCAGATTTATAGTAATGGCATTTTCATGCATGTGGCTCATTAAACAAAAAAAAGTCCCCATTTTGTGCTAATGCACCCTCTTCAGACAGGAATAGCCCACTTTACTAAGAAATGAATCCACTGCCTCTAACACTTAACTGGTGCCAGACCCAGCTCAGACTTCTGTAATAATGTGACATGATAAAACCCCGGAAAATTACACACTCATGTAAAATTAGTGTATAACAGGCCTCCAAATCAGATACGCTCTTTGGTATGTTACGGAATTGCACTCTAAGCAGTTACCTAAAAGACTTGTTAAATGCTAGTTCTGCGGCCACCACTAGAGGGAGCTTTGGAGCCTACTGTACACTGTATAAAGGATTTACAGTCAGCTCCCCCTAGTGGTGGCCGCAGGTAGATGGGATTTTGTCCTTTATTTCCATTTCTATGCAGATTTGGAGCTCTGTATCAGAACGGCACAGCATTTACTACCATACCAATTATTTCATGGGTGGGTATGTGGTTGTTGACTATAGGGATCACAGGATCAGTGGTCCCGAAGCCCCCTGTGTGACACTTCTTGGGTTATATGGGAGGGTCCGTGCCCCTTGATCCCCGTGGCATTGTGTGTGCCCACCTCTGTGACATGTAAGGTGTTATCACAGAAATACAGCCCTCTATAAATATCCCAGCGCCAGCTCAGGGAAGGGGATTTCTCCGGGGTGGTATGTCGCATAAAGTTCTAAAAAAAGCCTCCATGTTACTATGTATACCCCTAAGTGGCACTCCCCCAGTTCCTTGGCATAAACGCTGTGTCTCTTTGGATTATTCCCTGGCATTGCCCCAGCCTCGAGACTTTCCTACGCTCCCTCGCCAAGGCCGGACATGCCAATATTTCAGGCCATAAGAAACACCTGTGGACAGGGCGGCTCGGGGCAGATTAACCCCTGTACCAGCAACATTACAAGACTTCAACAGCGTCTGCACCTTTGTCTAACTAAGGCCTCATTACATCAATTCACAATCAAAAGGAAAGTAAATAGAAAATTAGGGGTTTCTCCTATAACTGATATGTCACCGATCCTGTACTGATCCTGAGTTACCTCCTGTATTATACTCCAGAGCAGAACTCACTATTCTGCTGGTGCAGTTACTGTGTACATGCATTACTTATCCTGTACTGATCCTGAGTTGCCTCCTGTATTATACTCCAGACCTGCACTCACTATTCTGCTGGTGCAGTCACTGTGTACATACATTAAATTACTTATGCTCTATTGATCCGGAGTTACATCCTGTATTATACCCCAGAGCTGCACTCACTATTCTGCTGGTGCAGTCACTGTGTACATACATTACTGATCCTGTACTAATCCCGAGTTGCCTCCTGTATTATATCCCAGAGCTGCACTCACTATTCTGCTGGTGCAGTCACTGTGTACATACATTACTGATCCTGTACTGATCCCGAGTTGCCTCCTGTATTATATCCCAGAGCTGCACTCACTATTCTGCTGGTGCAGTCACTGTGTACATACATTACTGACCCTGCACTGATCCTGAGTTACATCCTGTATTATACTCCAGAGCTGCACTCACTATTCTGCTGGTGCAGTCACTGTGTACATACATTACTAATCCTGAGTTACATCCCGTATTATACTCCAGAGCTGCACTCACTTTTCTGCTGGTGCAGTCACTGTGTACATACATTACATTACTGATCCTGAGATACATCCTGTATTATACTCCAGAGCTGCACTCACTATTCTGCTGGTGCAGTCACTGTGTACATACATTACTGATCCTGAGTTACCTCCTGTATTATATCCCAGAGCTGCACTCACTATTCTGCTGGTGCAGTCACTGTGTACATACATTACTGACCCTGCACTGATCCTCAGTTACCTCCTATATTATACTCCAGAGCTGCACTCACTATTCTGCTGGTGCAGTCACTGTGTACATACATTACTGATCCTGAGTTGCCTCCTGTATTATACTGCAGAGCTGCACTCACTATTCTGCTGGTGGAGTCCCTGTGCATACATTGGGGGATTAATGGATGACATGTACATGCACAGGGATTTGATCTTCATAGCGGGTGCAATGTTGGCAAACAAGAAAGGGGAGGATAAGTAAAACTCCATCATGGTGGATCCTTGTTCTCCCAATGGGAGGCGTCAGGACACTATTTGGCGGAGCTCACACTCTTTTTGCGGGATCTGGTGACAATCATTGAATGTTGCACCATTCCTCCTTTATTCTTTGACATCCTGCGGCCATATGTGACAGGTGAGTGCTAGTAGTGATCCACCAAGGGACCACTGGCAGCATTTCTGTGACCCCTCCGCAGGCCAGCAGCCAGGCAGTTAATATCCGAGTCTGCATCCCACGTGCTGAGAAGAGGGTTCAGGCCGTGACATATTTATTCCTGGCTGCGGTATGAATACGTGTGTGTTTACACTCCCCGCAGTGCTCGCATGTGTGGAATACTTTCCACGTGAAGTGGCTGCCGCAGGAGGCTTGCACTTGTTAGCAAATTTCACAGAGCGGAAACTTGGACCTTACCGCACAAGATCGGAGACGCCCGCTGGTCCATATACCCAGTTTGCAGACTGGACGCCTCGGCCTTAAGCGCAACCTAATGTGCAAAATAAAAAGGTGTTTTCCAATAATGAGCAAAAAACCCCCTGAAGATTATGAAATATGGGCTGAACCCCTCACTTTTAGATCTATCAAGGTCAACAGCTTAAATAATAAGGGAGGACACTATATAATAAGGGATAGTGCTATACATAAGAGAGAACACTATTTAATAAGCGACGGCACTTTACATACCGAGAAGGAATGCTATATAGTAAAGGACAGCACAATATATAAGATCGGTTGCTATGTAGTGATGGATCACGCTGTACATAAGAGAGGACACTATATATTAAGGGCTGGCACTATATACAGTATAAGAGAGAATACTATATGATAAGTGACTGCACTTTACATACTGAGAGGGAACACTATATTTAATAAAGGACAGCACAATACATACGATCGGTTGCTATGTAGTGATAGATCACGCTGGAAATAATAAGGGAGGACACTATATATTAAGGGCTGGTGCTATATATAAAAGAGAACACTATATGATAAAGTGACGGCACTTTACATACCAAGAGGGAACACTATATGGTAAAGAACAGCACAATACATGATATCGGTAATTATGTAGTGATGGTGCATGCTGTATATAATAAGGGAGGACACTATATATTAAGGGCTGGCGCTATATCTAAGAGAGAATACTATATGATAAAGTGACGGCATTTTACATACCAAGAGGGAACACTATATGGTAAAGAACAGCACAATACATGAGATCGGTAACTATGTAGTGATGGTGCATGCTGTATATAATAAGGGAGGACACTATATATTAAAGGGCTGGCGCTATATCTAAGAGAGAATACTATATGATAAAGTGACGGCATTTTACATACCAAGAGGTAACACTATATGGTAAAGAACAGCACAATACATGAGATCGGTAACTATGTAGTGATGGTGCATGCTGTATATAATAAGGGAGGACACTATATATTAGGGGCTGGCGCTATATCTAAGAGAGAATACTATATGATCAAGTGACGGCACTTTACATACCAAGAGGGAACACTATATGGTAAAGAACAGCACAATACATGAGATCGGTAACTATGTAGTGATGGTGCACGCTATATATAATAAGGGAGGACACTATATTTTAAGCTATACTCATAGCTAGGAATGTCTACTACTCATGTATTTATTTCGAATAGCATGTGGAATGCAAGTCAATGGAGAAAAACTTGCAAAGCAACACATAACCCGAATGCCATACTATTCATGCGAGTAGCGAATAGTGCGGAATTCGGGTTACTTGTTACATTGCGAGTATTCCCCATTGACTTGCATTGCACACGCTATTTGGAATGAATATGCGAGCATTAGAAAATACTAGCTATGAGTATAGTGAGTACGAATAGTTATGTATTCGCTCAACTCTTGCGACGACACTTTACATTCCAAGAGGGAACACTATATAATAAGGGACAGCACAATTCATGAGATTGGTTACTATGTAGTGATGGATTACACTGTACATAATAAGGGAGGACACTATATATTAAGGGATGGCGCTATATATAAGAGAGAATACTATATGATAAGTGATGGTAGTTTACATTCCAAGAGGGAACACTATATGATAAAGACAGCATGAGATTGGTTGAAATGTAGTAATGGATCATGATGTTTACAATATGGGAGAACACTATATAGTAATTGATGGCGCTATAAATAGGAAAGAACACTATATGATAAGCGACGGCACTTTACATACAAAAAGGGCACACTATATGATAAAAGACAGCACAATACATGAGATCGGTTACCATGTAGTGACGGATCATGCTGTAAATATATAGTGTCCTCCCTTATTATTTACAGCATGATCCATCACTACATGGTAACCGATCTCATGTATTGTGCTGTCTTTTATCATATAGTGTGCCCTCTTCAAATGTAAATTACTGTCGTTTATCATATAGTGTTCTTTCCAATTTATAGCGCCATCCTTTACTATATATAGTGTCGTCCCTTATTGTAAACAGCTAGATCCATTACTACATATCAACCAATCTCATGTATTGTGCTGTCTTTCTCATATAGTGTGCCCTCTTGAAATGTAAATTACTGTCATTTATCATATAGTGTTCTGTCTTATATATAGCGCCAGCCCTTAATATATAGTGTCCTTCCTAATTATAAAGGGTTGGCGCTATATATAAGACAGAACACTATATGATAAACAACAGTAATTTACATTTCAAGAGGGAACACTATATGATAAAAGACAGCACAATACATGAGATTGGTTACTATGTAGGGATGGTCACGCTGTATGCAATAAAGGAGGACACTATATATTAAGGGCTGGCGCTATATATAAGACAGAACACTATATGATAAACGACAGCACTTTATATTCCAAGAGGGAATACTATAGAATAAAGCACACCCCAATACATAAGATTGGTTGCTATGTAGTAAGGTACGACAGTGCAATAGATAATAAGAAAAAACACTATGTAATAATGGCGTTATACATAACAATGGAGTTTATTTTACAAACAAGAGTATTACTCCCATCATCTCGGTAAGTTATACATTATAGATACAGAATAAATATTTACATCTAGTGACTTACCGCTGACCTCTACTGATTAAGGCCATTTTCCTCTGTTTCTTCTCCATCTGGTGAGACTTTCAAATTGACATCTTCTGGACACAACTCGTCACTGCAGAATTAGCTGCCTGTTGAAAACAGAGCGGTATTATATGCTGGGACTTGTAGTGCAACATACATAGCTGCTTAGAATAGCATAATTATAAGCTGGGACTTGTAGTACCAAATATACACATGTTGAGAATAGAGTGGTGTTATATACTAGGACTTAAAGAGCCACATACTGTATATAGATGCTGAGACTAGAGGGGTATTACACAGTGAAGAGAGAGCAGTAATAATGGGATGGCACTATACATGATAATAGAGGACACTATGTAGTAAAGGACTGCACCATACATAATAAGGGAGGACACTATACATAATAAGGGAGGACACTATACATAATAAAGGAGGACACTATACATAATAAGGGAGGACACTATACATAATAAGGGAGGACACTATACATAATAAGGGAGGACACTATACAATAAGGGAAGGGATGGTGCTATGTAAAATGATAATAATAATAATAATAATAATAATAATAATAACAACAGTTTTATTTTAGTACCACCAAAGTTGTACAAAATATACAAATGTTGAGAATAAAGTGGTGCTATATACTAGGACTTAAGGAGCCACATACTGTATATAGATGCGGAGAAAAGAGGGGTATTACAGACTGAAAAGAGAACACTGTAATATTGGGACGGTGCTATACATGATAACAAAGAACTATGTAGTAAAGGACTGTGCCATTCATAATAAGGGAGGACACTATACATAATAAGGGAGGACACTATACATAATAAGGGAGGACACTATACATAATAAAGGTGGATACTATGTAAAATAAGTATAATAATTTAATTTATGTAACACCAAAGTACTACCAAATATACAAATGTTGAGAATAAAGTGGTATTACATACTGGGACTTAAAGAGCCACATACTGTATATACTGTATATAGATGCGGAGAAAAGAGGAGGATTACACACTGAAGAAAGAACAGTGTAGGGCTATGTGCACACGGTGTGTTTTTCACGGCGTTTTTGCGCGTTTTTCGGGTGCGTTTTTGGCCTCAAAACTGCATGACTTTGCTTCCCCAGCAAAGTCTATGAGTTTTCATTTTTGCTGTCCCCACACAGCGTTTTTTTTTCAGCTGCGTTTTTGTGGTGACCATAAAAACGCAGCATGTCAATTATTCCCGCGTTTTTCACTGCGCTTTTCATCCATTGAGTTCAATGGGATGTTGAAAGACGCAATGAGAAACGCAAATAGCTGCGTTTTGGTGCGTTTTGGTGCGTTTCTAAGACCAAAAACGCAGCTATAAACGCAGGAGGTGGGTAGCAAAGTGACGTGTACAGGAAGAGGATTCCTTCTGTCAGTAAACACAGAAGCGTGAATCCTCCCGGTACCGTCACCGTCGCTTCCACCTCCCGTCCTGTGCATGTCAGCTGCCGTGCGGCGCCATGTACAGGCAGGAGATGGAAGCGGCTGCGAAAACAAAAGTTAACAGTAGAAAAAAAAAAAAAAAAGTTATACTCACCTGTCTGCAGACTCCCGGTGCCATGCCCGCTCCCATCTCCTCTCACGGTATCGCCACCCCCGCTCCGGCTGTGTGCAGACGGCCGGGAAACCTCCGATGGATGCAGGACCTGGCGATGGATCACCTGATGCAGTCACCTGACGCATCAGGTGATCGTAAGTATCGCGATGACGCGGGCGCCCGGCCGGTATCAGCGGATGCGTCAGGAGACTTCATCCCTGATAACTGGCAGCTGCTGCAGCGATCGGACGGGATCAGACTCCCGCCCCATCGCTGCAGGAGCTGCCGGTAATCAGCACATAAGTGAGTATTATTTTTTTTTTTTTTTTGCGCTGATGCATCAGCTGATTGTATAAAAGTCGTTTATACAATCAGCTGATGTGTCATGTGATTCAGGCGCTTGATCCTGACACATCATCTGATCGCTTTGCCTTCCAGCAAACCGATCAGATGATATTGGATCCAGATTGGACGGCGCGGGACCCTGACCCAGGATTACTGCGGAGGGGGGCTTCTTTATTTCAATAAAGATGGAGTCACTAATTGTGTTGTGTTTTATTTCTAATAAAAATATTTTCCTGTGTGTTGTGTTTTTTTTTTATCTTTACTAGAAATTCATGGTGGCCATGTCTAATATTGGCGTGACACCATGAATTTCGGGCTTAGGGCTAGCTGATAATATACAGCTAACCCTAACTCCATTATTACCTAGCTAGCCACCCGTCACCAGGGCAGCCGGAAGAGTTGGATACAGCGCCAGAAGATGGCGCTTCTATGAAAGCGCCATTTTCTGGGGTGGCTGCGGGACTGCAATTCACAGCGGGGGTGCCCAGAAAGCATGGGCACCCTGCACTGTGGATTCCAATCCCCAGCTGCCTAGTTGTACCCGGCTGGACTCAAAAATTGGGCGAAGCCCACGTCATTTTTTTTTTAAATTATTTCATGAAATTCATGAAATAATTTAAAAAAAAAAGGGCTTCCCTATATTTTTGGTTCCCAGCTGGGTACAAATAGGCAGCTGGGGGTTGGGGGCAGCCCGTACCTGCCTGCTGTACCCGGCTAGCATACAAAAATATGGCGAAGCCTATGTCATTTTTTTTTTGGGGGGGGGGCAAAGAAATCCTGCATACAGTCCTGGAAGGAGGATGCTGAGCCTTGTAGTTCGACAGCTGCTGTCTGCTCTCCTGCATACACTATTGGATGGAGGATGCTGAGCCTTGTAGTTCGACAGCTGCTGTCTGCTCTTCTGCATACACTATTGGATCGAGGATGCTGAGACTTGTAGTTCTGCAGCTGTCTGCTCTTCTGCATATGCTGAGCCTTGTAGTTCGACAGCTGCTGTCTGCTCTCCTGCATACACTATTGGATGGAGGATGCTGAGACTTGTAGTTCTGCAGCTGTCTGCTCTTCTGCATACACTAGTGGAGAATGAAGAACACATTGAAGAAGGAAATGACATCAGACCTTTTTTTTTTTTGTTCACTGATAAAAAACGCATAAAGACGCAGTGAGCAAAAACGCAGCAAAACGCAGCAAAAAAACGCACCAAATCGCGGCAAAACGCGTGCGTTTTTTGCCGCGTTTTTTCGACGCAGGTGCGTTTTTGTGCGTTTTTCGCGGCCAAAAACGCACAAAAACGCAGCGTCAAAAAAACGCAGCGTGTGCACATAGCCTAATAACGGGACGGCGATATACAAGATAACAGAGGACACTATGTAGTAAAGGACTGCACCATATATAATAAGGGAGGACACTATACATAATAAAGGAGGACACTATGTAATAAGGGAAGGGATGGTGCTATGTAAAATGAGAATAATAATAATTTTATTTATGTAACTGCATAATAGTAACAAATATACAAATGTTGAGAATAAAGGGGTATTACATACTAGGACTTAAAGAGCCACATACTGTATATACTGTAGATGCGGAGAAAAGAGGTGGGACGGTATTATACATGATAATAGAAAACACTTAGTAACAGGACTGCACTATACATAATAAGGGAGGACACTATACATAATAAAAGGAGGACACTATGTAATAATGGCTGGTGCTATATATAACAAGATTAATAATAATTTTATTTATATAGTGCCAACACATTCCGCAGCACTTTACATTTAAGAGGGAATATGTACAGACAATGAAGACAAGTAACACATACTTCAACAATTACAGGAGTGAAGGTCCTGTTCGCAAGCTTACAATCTATAAGGAAATAGGGGGATACAAAGGGTGGAAAGTGCTTGTCATGTATGGTCACTATATAATAAGAGCCAGTAACATACATAATAAGGAGGACACTACGCATGGTAAGGGACGACACTACGCATGGTAAGGGACGACACTACGCATGGTAAGGGACGACACTACGCATGGTAAGGGACGACACTACGCATGATAAGGGACGACACTACGCATGATAAGGGACGACACTACGCATGATAAGGGACGACACTACGCATGATAAGGGACGACACTACGCTTGATAAGGGAGGACACTACGCTTGATAAGGGAGGACACTATATACAATAAGGGAGGACACTATACACAATAAGGGAGGACACTATACACAATAAGGGAGGACACTATACACAATAAGGGAGGACACTATACACAATAAGGGAGGACACTATACACAATAAGGGAGGACACTATACACAATAAGGGAGGACACTATACACAATAAGGGAGGACACTATACACAATAAGGGAGGACACTATACATAATAAGGGAGGACACTATACATAATAAGGGAGGACACTATACATAATAAGGGAGGACACTATACATAATAAGGGAGGACACTATACATAATAAGGGAGGACACTATACATAATAAGGGAGGACACTATACATAATAAGGGAGGACACTATACATAATAAGGGAGGACACTATACATAATAAGGGAGGACACTATACATAATAAGGGAGAACACTATAATAGAGATGACATTATAAATAAGCGAAAACATTGTAATAAGGGACGGTGCCATGCATAGCAAGATTACATTATCTAGCCGTGGTCGGATACTTTGTAATAATGGCGCTCTACAGTAGTGTAGGGGGGCACGGATACCTGCAGGCCTGCCCTAGTGTTCTATGAATGGGCAGAGAAACAGAATGAAGCCATTGTGCGGACTCTGATATCACATGACTTGTGGGGGCATTATAAAGTGTGTGGGAGCAACTGTGGGGAGTGTATACTCTATGTTGGGACTTGTAGTACCACATATATATATCTAATGTATAAAGCTGAGTGTGTGTGTGTGAGTGTGTATGTGTGTGTGTATATCCGCTAAAGGAATTTGCACCGTTGCATTTACAATCACAAAATTTTGCACAGACACCTCATGTGACTCAGGGAGCTTTATAGACTATGTTTTGACGGGAAAATTTAACCCTGCGCTTTATAGTTACTCTCCAAAAAACCTGCCTCCGTTAAAGTCAATGGAGCTGTGAGCCACAGATTATTAATAGCAGCTGTGATTGGTTGCTAGAAGAAAAAAATGAATTTAGTATAAGAAGCTTATCTGTGAGGTAATAAGATGTCTATGCGGAGACGGATAAAGAGAGACAGAGACAGACTGACAGAGACACAGACAGAGTAAGAGGCAGACAGGGAAAGAGACAGAGAGAGACAGACAGAGGTAGTCAGACAGTCAAAGAGACAGAGGTAAAGAGACAGGGAAAGAGACAGAGAAAAGGAAAGAGACAGGGAAAGAGACAGACAGATGGGAAACGAGACAGACAGAGCGACAGACACACAGCGACAGACAGGTAAAGAGACAGACACACAGAGACAGACACACAGATAGAAAGAGACAGAGATAAACAGACAGAGATGACTGGGAGAGAGAAAGACAGACAGGTCTAATCCCGGGCAACGCCGGGTACTACAGCTCGTGTATGTGTGTATATATATATATATATATATATATATATATATATATATATATATATATATATATTATAATTGCTTTATTCTGTCTGTCTGTCTTGCTCCAAAATGACGTCATTACAGTGACAACCGTCGCCACACCTCGCGCACTAAAGAGCCTGCGACCAACGGCTCAGCTAACAGAACAGCCAGAACTACGGGCCAACAGGACGATGCCAGACACTTTTCCCTGCACCCACAGGAGCCCACACCAGCAACCCAGCCAACACATACCCACCGCTCGCCCCCGCCCCCCGCACACACATTAACCCACTCAGCTCCACCGCCCCCCGCATGTATACACTGAACACACACACCTGGATAGTCACCTGTCCCCAGCCATGCAGTCCCTGGCACTGACGTCCTCAGCGCCATGGCTCCACGCACCCCCCCCCCCCGCACACATTACCCCGCAGGATGGGGGCACATGTCAGGATGGGGGCTGCACCTCGATGGGGGCACATACCAGCATTGGGCCACATCACAGCATCAGCATATTGTTACTTAACTTTGCACTGTTCGTGGCTTTCTTTCATTACAAGCCATGGACATCATTACACATTAGACTCATCTATTAAAACTGTTCCTTCTGTTGTTTGTCATATTAAAATCAATAAACAATTATAAGAATATACTAAATTACACCGAACCCATCCAGTGCATTCATTACCTTCTTATTCACTCTGCCAACCTACATACACATTCTAGACTACCCGATACGTTACAATCGGGCCACCTTCTTATATATATATATATATATATATATATATATATATATATATATATATATATATATATATAAAAATAGATATATATATAAAACTTGAACAGAGTAGTATATACTGGAATTTATAGTGTTATATAACAGGGGAATATAAAGACATTGAAAAGTCACTTGTGGAGCCACACAGCACATACAAGGTATACAGTAGCACGCCATTCTGGGACTTGCAGTACCCGGGATACACGGCAGAGGGCAGTAGTGGTGAAGACACTGTACATTACGCGGCCGCACGTGCTCCCTCGGGTCAGAAATTCGCGGCTTCCGAACAAGTGGCGTGCCGGGAGCGCCACCTGCTGGCGAGATGTGTGGTGACCGGTGACGCCACTAATGGTCATGTGATCAGATGAGCACCAGCAACTCGCTGATAGAAGAAAATTCGTGTGCTGTGGTGCGATCGCCATCTACCGGCGAAATGTGGAATACTTAAACAATATGATGCTGTCTTTGCGCTCTCTGCTGGTGAATATTAGGTATTTCATTGCACACATGTGACCTTATCCTGTCTGTTAGCGGCAGCGCCATCTGCTGCGTGATAGTGGTATCGGTTGTTCGTTATTCCTTCCGGGGGAAATCATGGCGCAGGGAGCGGTGGTGAAAGAGCAGAAGTATGACAGGCAGCTCAGGTACGGACAAGTGTGCATGGTTAGGAAGGTGCAGTGTGGAGAGGGGGTGCTGTGTGAAGAGGGGGTGCAGTGTGAAGAGGGTGTGTGTATTGTAGAGAGAGGGTGCACTTTGGAGGGAAGGTGCAGTGTGGAGAGGGGGTACTTTGTGGAGGGAGTTACGCTGTGGAGAAGGGGTACAGTGTGAAGAGAAGTGTGGAGAGGGGGTGCAGTGTGTAGGGAGGGTGCAGTGTGTAGGGAGGGTGCAGTGTGGAGGGGGGGTGTGCGGTGTAGGAAGGGTGCAGTGTGGAGGGGGGGTGCACTGTGTAGGAAGGGTGCAGTGTGGAGGGGGGGTGCACTGTGTAGGAAGGATGCAGTGTGGAGGGGGGGGTGCAGTGTGGAGAGGAGGTGCACTGTGTAGGAAGGGTGCAGTGTGGAGAGGAGGTGCACTGTGTAGGAAGGGTGCAGTGTGGAGAGGAGGTGCACTGTGTAGGAAGGGTGCAGTGTGGAGAGGAGGTGCACTGTGTAGGAAGGGTGCAGTGTGGAGGGGGGTGCGCGGTGTAGGAAGGGTGCAGTGTGGAGGGGGGTGCGCGGTGTAGGAAGGGTGCAGTGTGGAGGGGGGGTGCGCGGTGTAGGAAGGGTGCAGTGTGGAGGGGGGGTGCGCGGTGTAGGAAGGGTGCAGTGTGGAGGGGGGGTGCGCGGTGTAGGAAGGGTGCAGTGTGGAGGGGGGGTGCGCGGTGTAGGAAGGGTGCAGTGTGGAGGGGGGTGCAGTGTGGAGAGGAGGTGCACTGTGTAGGAAGGGTGCAGTGTGGAGGGGTGGTGCGCGGTGTAGGAAGGGTGCAGTGTGGAGGGGGGTGAAGTGTGGAGAGGAGGTGCACTGTGTAGGAAGGGTGCAGTGTGGAGGGGGGGTGTGCGGTGTGGAGGGGGGAGGTGCACGGTGTGGAGGGGGGGTGCACAGCTCCGCATCCTGGCTGTATACTATAATGTCCATATACATGGTCCTGTAGCTGCTGTCCTGCGCAGTGATGGTGGTGACTGTTCCATGTACATGTTTCATGTGTAAACTATACTGAATACAGCCCAGTGGGCTCCCTCCGCATCCGCCGCCGTGGTCCAATGTTGATCCCATGTGTTTTGTACCTGCCAACGTCTATCCGTATGATTGCTCTATGCCTGTGCACCGCCGAGGTCCAGTGGGCTCCTTGTCCGCCCTCACGGTCCTGGGGGCACAGTAATTTTATCCAATAGTTAAATGCGCACATGTATATGATGACCTCCTGCGTTTCTTCTGCAGACTGTGGGGGGATCATGGGCAGGAAGCGCTGGAGTCGGCTCATGTTTGCCTGATAAATGCCACCGCTACTGGCACCGAGATCCTGAAGAACCTGGTGTTACCCGGTGAGTGGAGATCTACTGCCCCAATATAATGTGTATGATATGTGGTGTCCACAGGAGAGGAGAGGACTAATCTGTGCGACCGCTGGGACCGTCTTCTCTCTGGGGGCACTTCTATGCCTGTTACAAGATGGTAATGCCCATGTGCACCCCACGCTCCAGTCATGCCCCGGGGGTCTGCACTTTTTCCGATGGTCAATCGCGCAGTAAAGTCTCCTTCGGAGAAGTCTTCTTGTCACTTTTAATCTGACATGGTTGTCTGATGTCCCCTCATCTGCTTTGCAGGAATTGGCTCATTCACGATTGTGGACGGAAATGTGGTCAAAGGAGAGGACGTCGGTAACAAGTAAGATCGGTTTAGTTTTATTGTATGTGAATTACAAAAGTCTGTTCCAAATAATGAATTTTCCCTCAAATATGAAGAATGGTGTAATACCCCCTCCCTCCTGCGGGGGGCGCTGTGGTAGATTTGAACACTTATGCCCTACAGATTACAACAGATCGCCTGGAGATCATGTCCGTGATTGGCTCATGGTTAAAATGGGGGCCGCCTTCTAAAACATGGGTGGAAGTGGCGGGATGTGCCCGGGATGGGGCCTCGTTGGGTCGGGATGGGGCCTCGTTGGGTCGGGATGGGGCCTCGTTGGGTCGGGATGGGGCCTCGTTGGGTCGGGATGGGGCCTCGTTGGGTCGGGATGGGGCCTCGTTGGGTCGGGATGTGGCCTCGTTGGGTCGAGATGTGGCCTCGTTGGGTCGGGATGTGGCCTCGTTGGGTCGGGATGTGGCCTCGTTGGGTCGGGATGGGGCCTCGTTGGGTCGGGATGGGGCCTCGTTGGGTCGGGATGGGGCCTCGTTGGGTCGGGATGGGGCCTCGTTGGGTCGGGATGGGGCCTCGTTGGGTCGGGATGGGGCCTCGTTGGGTCGGGATGGGGCCTCGTTGGGTCGGGATGTGGCCTCGTTGGGTCGAGATGTGGCCTCGTTGGGTCGGGATGTGGCCTCGTTGGGTCGGGATGGGGCCTCGTTGGGTCGGGATGGGGCCTCGTTGGGTCGGGATGGGGCCTCGTTGGGTCGGGATGTGGCCTCGTTGGGTCGGGATGGGGCCTCGTTGGGTCGGGATGGGGCCTCGTTGGGTCGGGATGGGGCCTCGTTGGGGCGGGATGTGTCTTTATTTAGTTTTTCTGTATTATGTCGCATGAAGCTAATGTCCTCTTCTTCTATTCCAGCTTCTTCCTGAACAGAAGTAGTATCGGAAAGGTAAGATGATACTTTTGAGAAGTCCTGCTGACATTTTGTTTGCCGAGACCCCAAGAATTGCAAGAAGAATTTGGACATTATTTTGTTTTGCCCCCAGAGTCGGGCGCAGACCTCCATGGAGCTATTGCAGGAGCTAAATGAAGACGTCACTGGCAGTTTTGTATCTGAGGTGAGTGCGGGATGGAGGTGGCCGTCCTCGGCTGTAGATGTCCGCGGTGTAACCTCACCGTCATCCTCCCCAGGACCCGGAGCAGCTGCTGGACAGTGATCCATCTTTCTTCTGCAAGTTTACATTAGTGATCGCCACTCAGCTGTCGGAGAGGTAAATCTGCGCCCAGCGCGTCACCCAGACTATAGCGCCGCCCCTGAGCTCACTGATCGCCATTTCTGTCTCAGCACTTTGCAGCGATTGGCGGAAACACTCTGGAACTCGAATATTCCTCTACTGATCGCCCGGACGTACGGCTTTATCGGCTACATGAGGATTATTGTGAAAGAACATACTGGTAAGATCACTCTGTGTCATATCTCTCTCACCTCTTGACTTTTTTTTTTCTCCTTTCTCTGCTTTTCTCTCTTCTCTTTCCTCCCTGTCTCACCCTTTTCTCTTCCTCTCTCAGCCGTTTCTCTTCCTCTCTCAGCCGTTTCTCTTCCTCTCTCACCCGTTTCTCTTCCTCTCTCAGCCGTTTCTCTTCCTCTCTCAGCCGTTTCTCTTCCTCTCTCAGCCGTTTCTCTTCCTCTCTCAGCCGTTTCTCTTCCTCTCTCACCCGTTTCTCTTCCTCTCTCAGCCGTTTCTCTTCCTCTCTCAGCCGTTTCTCTTCCTCTCTCAGCCGTTTCTCTTCCTCTCTCAGCCGTTTCTCTTCCTCTCTCAGCCGTTTCTCTTCCTCTCTCAGCCGTTTCTCTTCCTCTCTCAGCCGTTTCTCTTCCTCTCTCAGCCGTTTCTCTTCCTCTCTCAGCCGTTTCTCTTCCTCTCTCAGCCGTTTCTCTTCCTCTCTCAGCCGTTTCTCTTCCTCTCTCACCCGTTTCTCTTCCTCTCTCACCCGTTTCTCTTCCTCTCTCACCCGTTTCTCTTCCTCTCTCACCCGTTTCTCTTCCTCTCTCACCCGTTTCTCTTCCTCTCTCACCCGTTTCTCTTCCTCTCTCACCCGTTTCTCTTCCTCTCTCACCCGTTTCTCTTCCTCTCTCACCCGTTTCTCTTCCTCTCTCACCCGTTTCTCTTCCTCTCTCACCCGTTTCTCTTCCTCTCTCACCCGTTTCTCTTCCTCTCTCACCCGTTTCTCTTCCTCTCTCACCCGTTTCTCTTCCTCTCTCACCCGTTTCTCTTCCTCTCTCACCCGTTTCTCTTCCTCTCTCACCCGTTTCTCTTCCTCTCTCACCCGTTTCTCTTCCTCTCTCACCCGTTTCTCTTCCTCTCTCACCCGTTTCTCTTCCTCTCTCACCCGTTTCTCTTCCTCTCTCACCCGTTTCTCTTCCTCTCTCACCCGTTTCTCTTCCTCTCTCACCCGTTTCTCTTCCTCTCTCACCCGTTTCTCTTCCTCTCTCACCCGTTTCTCTTCCTCTCTCACCCGTTTCTCTTCCTCTCTCACCCGTTTCTCTTCCTCTCTCACCCGTTTCTCTTCCTCTCTCACCCGTTTCTCTTCCTCTCTCACCCGTTTCTCTTCCTCTCTCACCCGTTTCTCTTCCTCTCTCAGCCGTTTCTCTTCCTCTCTCAGCCGTTTCTCTTCCTCTCTCAGCCGTTTCTCTTCCTCTCTCAGCCGTTTCTCTTCCTCTCTCAGCCGTTTCTCTTCCTCTCTCAGCCGTTTCTCTTCCTCTCTCAGCCGTTTCTCTTCCTCTCTCAGCCGTTTCTCTTCCTCTCTCAGCCGTTTCTCTTCCTCTCTCACCCGTTTCTCTTCCTCTCTCACCCGTTTCTCTTCCTCTCTCACCAGTTTCTCTTCCTCTCTCACCCGTTTCTCTTCCTCTCTCACCCGTTTCTCTTCCTCTCTCACCCGTTTCTCTTCCTCTCTCAGCCGTTTCTCTTCCTCTCTCAGCCGTTTCTCCTCCTCTCTCACCCGTTTCTCCTCCTCGGCCCTTTTTTTTCCTTTTTTTTTTTTTCCCTCCTCCTTGGACCTTTTTTTCTTTTCCCTCGTCCTCACCCCCTTTTTTCTCTCTCGTGGAGATCATACATTTAAAGGGATTTAAGCAACAAACACTAAATTTTGAAAACATATATTAGACACATAAGGCTTTCATGTGATGTAACATTCGTTACCGTAGAAACACAAAAAGATCACAAAGCCAAAGACTTATCAGCAGCTTTTCGTATAATAAACTGCAGGTGGGGTGCAGAGGTTTTCTGACAATAGCCCCGTTAATGAATTTTCTTCCCTTCCCTCTAATCACCCAGTGATAGAATCTCACCCTGACAATGCTCTGGAGGACCTGCGGCTGGACCAGCCCTTCACCGAGCTCTGGGAACATCTGCAGCTGTGTGACCTGGACCATATGGAGAGGAAGGTATGTAGCACGTGTGTATGTATGTGTATATAATATACATATTTTTCCGATCAACACGTTATCACCCACCCATCTCTCCACCAGGCATAGCCGATAGTTGCTGAATTATCGGAGATTATGGATCATTGGAAAGTGTATAAAACAGAAGAATCGCAAAAATAACCCCTCAATGCATGTATTTGTGTTTTCCATTTAGGATCACAGTCACACTCCGTGGATTATCGTGGTGGCCAAGTACTTGGAGAAATGGCGCAAAGAGGTAATGTCCTGGGGGGTCTCTGCGTCCCACCCTCACGTTCCTCTGACCCCCCCCGACTTTTCTCATAGAATGCAGAACAGATACCCAAGACTTACAAAGAGAAAGAAGCCTTCCGGGACCTACTCCGCCAAGGTATGTGCTCCCGCTATCCCCGGCGCTTCTCACATAGGCCACTCCTCCGTGTAACCTAGTGATCTGCCTTTCACAGGGATCCTGAAGAACGAGAACGGCGTCCCTGAGGACGAGGAGAACTTCGAGGAGGCCGTGAAGAACGTAAACACTGCACTGAATACAACCAAGGTAACAAAGAACATGGAAGTGTCCATTAAAATCAGTGCATGTTCTCTGCCTTGTTTCACAATATTTTGGCTGCTGCACCTACCCGCTGCTGCACCTACCCGCTGCTGCACCTACCCGCTGCTGCACCTACCCGCTGCTGCACCTACCCGCTGCTGCACCTACCCGCTGCTGCACCTACCCGCTGCTGCACCTAACCGCTGCTGCACCTACCCGCTGCTGCACCTACCCGCTGCTGCACCTACCCGCTGCTGCACCTACCCGCTGCTGCACCTACCCGCTGCTGCACCTACCCGCTGCTGCACCTACCCGCTGCTGCACCTACCCGCTGCTGCACCTAACCGCTGCTGCACCTAACCGCTGCTGCACCTAACCGCTGCTGCACCTAACCGCTGCTGCACCTAACCGCTGCTGCACCTCCAGTACACTATATGGGAACACTCATGGTTTCATTTAAAAGTACAACTTGTCCCACAAAAAATAAGTTCTTATATGGCAAGATTGATGGAAAAATAAAGTTATGGCTCTCGGAAGAAAGGGAGCTAAACGAAAAATGGAAAATCGCCCGGGGTGAAGGGGATAAAGGAGCTATTCAGCTTCCAGTGCACAGCAGCACCTAATCAGCGGTAGTCCAGGAGGCGGATCCCCACTAATCTGACCTATCTGTCCAAATGAGAGCTCATTACTGTTAAACATCCCCTTTCATTTCTTTAAAAATGTACTGGCCCTTTAAATTAAATAAAATATAAATTTTAGGATTATATTCCATGTCCATTATGGCTTATTCTTGCCTTTTTGTTTTATTTTCCTTAGGTTCCCAGTAACATTGAAGACATTTTTAATGATGAGCGATGCAGAAACATCACTCAACAGGTGAGACCCCGGGGGCGAAAAATAATGTAGTCACATCCCATCATTCAAAAAGTCCTGTAATCTGGCCTTTACTTTTAGCAAGGATTATCCGAATTTCCAGGGTATCTGATATTAAGGTCTCATTCGCCGGATGAAGGGAATTTTTAGCAGTTTTAACATGGTTTTAACATGGTTTTGTGTTTTGTTTGCTTTTTTTTAAATAAATAAATAAATATATATATATTTTATATACATATATGTGTTTTGTTTTCTTTTTTAAATATTATATATATATATATATATATATATATATATATATATATATAAAAAATAATATATAATATACATATGTATATATATATGAATATATAATATACATGTATATATTATAATATACATATGTAATTGTATATAATTTTTATATATATAATATATAAAATGTGCGTGCGTACATATATTTACATATATATACACACATATATTTGTGTGTGTGTGTGTGTGTGTGTGTGTGTGTGTGTGCATATGTATGTATATATATATATATATATATATATATATATATATTTCTTTGTCGCTCCATTGGGAGACCCATACAATTGGGTGTATAGCTACTGCCTCCGGAGGCCACACAAAGTATTACACTTTAAAAAGTGTAACCCCTCCCCTCTGCCTATACACCCTCCCGTGCATCACGGGCCCATCAGTTTTATGCTTTGTGTTGAAGGAGGCTGACATTCACACAATGCTCCACATTTTAGTCAGCAGCAGCTGCTGATTATATCGGATGGAAGAAAAGAGGGCCCCTAACAGGGCCCCCGGCATGCTCCCTTCTCACCCCACTGAGTCGGCGGTGCTGTTAAGGTTGAGGTACACATTGCGGGTACACAGGCTGGAGCCACATGCCGTTTTCCTTCCCCATCCCTTAGGGGCTCTGGGTGAAGTGGGATCCTAACCGGTCATCCAGCCACTGGGACCGGGCTCCCTCCGCAGCCCCTGGGGGAATCTGCCGGACAGGAGACTGAGTATCGTCAGGGACATGGCCCTGCATCTACAGGTGCTCTGTGTCCCCTTTGGGACGGTGCATGCAGCACCTTGGCCTTCAGACGCGGCAGCGACTGCGGTGTGGTTTTTTTGACCGGGACTACCGCGCCGACCGTGCCTGTTTGCCGGCCGCGGTTTTTACTTTAGTCCCCGGCTTTTGCGGCCTAGTGTATTAAACTCCCGCCCCTGGGCCTGCCAGTCAGGGGGAAGGGCGGGACGGTCGGTATGACGCCGACAGTGAGGGCTGGAGCACACTTCGCTGTCCTCCTCCCCCCTCACTGATCACTATGGGGCACAGATTCCGCACTTTTGTGGTTCCGCCCTCGGCTCCCTCCTCCCCTCGGAACGCCGGCAGCCATTGTTATATGGGTCTCAGTATGATTCTGCCGGTGGAGGATCTCAGAATGTGCTCTGCAGCTCTGGGAGAGGGGGTTCCTAACCGGTCGCCATGCACTGGGACTGGGCTCCATCCGCAGCCCCTGGGGGATTCTGACGGACAGGAGACTGGACATCATCAGGGACAGAGCCCTGCATCCATAAGGTACTCTGTGTCCCCTTTGGGGACGCTGCATGCAGCACCTGGGTTACAAACGCCGCAGCGGTTGCTGTGTGGTTTGTGAGACCGGGACTACCGCGCCGACCGCGCCTGTTTGCCGGCCGCGTTTTTAACTTTAGTCCCCGGCTCTTGCGGCCTAGTACCATATACTCCCGTTCCCGGGCCTGCCAGTCAGGGGTAACGACGGGACGGCCGACTGGACGTCGGCAGTGAGGGCTGGAGCATACTTGGTATCCTCCTCCCCCCTCACTGAGCACTGTGGGGCACCAGTTTCCCAATCGGGTGCTGGCCCCCCTTGGGTGCCGAAGTGTGTGTTTATATATATATATTTATATGGTATATGATTTCACTGTTCGGCAGCACTATTTGCTTTTGGCTATATACCCTCGCTGATTACTAAGAGGTGACAACAGCAGGTCGTCCGCAAACAGTAAGGGTGCCAAGGCACAGGCTTTCTTTGCAACCTGTACCTCTTGTGCGGCTATTTTGCCGGCAGGTTCCACCTATCATTGTGTACAAATGCTTGGCCCCTGGGGCACTCACTCAGCCGGAGCCTCCGGCACTGGTGGGACCCTCGGCTCAGGTGGTACCACCGGTTTCCACTGCACAGATGGCAGGGACAGAGTTTGCACGTTTGACTGAGCAACTCTCTGAGTCGCTTTCACATTCCATGACCCAGTCTATGTACAGAGGGGCTGCTAAGATACTGGAAGCTTTGCAGTCCAGACCGGTAACACAGGGCCAGGGCGCTGTGAGTTCATCGCTCCCAGGCCCCTCTGGGTCGGTACAACAAGGGGCTCCTGGGGTAACACCCAGATCCCACGGTGAGAACTCCGACACGGACCGCGGCCTCAGACAGGCTAACCGGGCTCGCTGGGAACCTTCCACGACTTCATCACGCTCAGCTTGAGGACTCTCGGGAGAATGAAGTGGAGGTCGCAGCTCAGGGCTCTGACCCTGACGTTGCTCTCAATCTGGATACACCTGAAGGGGACGCCATAGTAAATGACCTTATAGCGTCCATCAACCAGGTGCTAGACCTCTCTTCCCCATCTTCTCCTATGGAGGAGTCGGCTTCACAGCGGGAGAAACACCAGTTTAGGTTTCCCAAATGTACACGGAGTGCGTTTTTCGATCACTCTAACTCCAGAGAGGCTGTCCAGAAGCACAGAACTTTCCGGACAAGCGCTTTACTAAGCGCCTTAATGACACACGTTACCCTTTCCCCCCCTGACGTAGTTAAGGGTTGGGCTCAGCGTCACAAGGTGGATCCTCCAGTCTCCAGACTGGCGGCTAGATCCGTAGTATTAGTGGCAGATGGTTCATCTCTCATGGATGCCACTGACAGGCAAATAAAGCTTATGATGAAATCCATCTATGAAGCCATAGGCGCATCTTTTGCTCCGGCCTTCGCAGCCGTGAGGGCACTCCAAGCTATCTCAGCTTCTCTGGCTGAGATTAATGCGGTCGCACGTACCTCTGCCCCGCAGGTTGTGTCCTTGGCTTCTCAAGCGTAGGTCTTTTCGTCCTACGCCATGAAGGCCGTTCCTGGACTCTGCGAGCCGTACAGCGGTAGCATCCACCAATTCGGTGGCAGCCCGCTGGGCCATGTGGCTACGTGAATGGAAGGCAGAATCTGCTTCCAAGAAGTTCTTAACCGGTTTGCCATTTTCTGGCGACCGTTTGTTTGACGAGCAATTGGATGAAATTATTGAACAGCCCAAGGGAAAGGACTCGTCCTTGCCCCAGTCCAAACCAACCAGACCTCAGCAACGAAAAATACAATCGAGGTTTCGGTCCTTTCGGTCCTCAGCCAAGTTCCGTTCCTCCACATCCAACAGGTCAGAGGAGGGCCAGAGGAACTCTTCTGCATGGCGGTCTAAGTCACGTCTTACAAAGACCGCCGGAGGAACCGCCTCCAAGGCGGCTTCCTCATGACTTCGGCCTCACCAAGACCACGTCCTCGGTCGGTGGCAGGCTCTCCCGCTTTTGCGACGCCTGGTGGGCACATGTCCAAAACCGATGGGTGAGAGACAGTCTGTCTCACGGTTACAGGATAGAGATCAGCTCTCGTCCTCCGACTCGTTTCTTCAGAACATCTCCGCCCCCCGAGCGAACCGATGCATTTTTTTCAGCCGGTGAATTCTGACGGCAGATGGAGTTGTGATCCCCGTTCCGCTTCAAGAACGTGGTCGCGGCTTTACTCCAACTTGTTCGGGGTACCAAAAAAGGACGGATCATTCCGTTCAGTTATGGGCCTCATTCTGCTCAACAGACACGTGAGAACCAGACTTTTTCGGATGAAATCTCTCCGCTCTGTCATCGTCTCGATCCCAAGGAGACTTCCTAGCATCAATCGACATCAGGGATGCTTATCTCCATGTTCCGATTGCACCAGAGCATCAACGCGTCTTGTGTTTCGCCATCCGGGACGAACACTTTCAGCTCGTGGCTCTGCCTTTCGGCCTGGCGACAGCCCCACGGGGCTTCACCAAGGTCATGGCATCAGTGGTGGCGGGCCTACACTCTCAGGGACACTCGGTGATCCCTGTCTTAGACGATCTCCTAAGTCAAGACACCCTCTCGGGTGGCATGTCAACTCGGTCCGAACATTGCTCTGGAGACTCTCCAGAGGTTAGGGTGGATCATCAATTTCCCAAAGTAAAAATTGACACCGACCCAATCACTGACTTACCTCTTGATGGAGTTTCATTCTCGCTCAGAGATAGTGAAGCTTCCGCTGGACAAACAGCGTTCGCTGCAGACAGGGGTGCACTCTCTCCTTCGGGCCCAGTCACGCCCCTTGAGGTCCCCCACGCGCTTCCTAGGGAAGATGGTGGCAGCAATGGAGGTAGTTCCCCTTGCGCAGTATTCATCTGTGTCCACTCCAATGGCACATTCTCCGCAAATGGGACAGGAGGTCGACGTCCCTAGACAGGAACGTCTCTCTTTCTCTGGCAACCAAAACCTCTCTTCAGTGGTTGCTTCTTCCCACTTCTTGTCGAATGAAAAATCCTTCCTGCTCCCTTCCTGGGCGGACGAGAGTGTCAGGGTGGACAGCGGTCTTCCTCCACCACAGGGCTCAGGGAACCTGGACTCCGACAGAGTCCTCCCTTCAGATCAATGTTCTGGAATTAAGGGCAGTGTATCTAGCCCTACAGGCGTTCCAGCGGTGGCTGGACGGCAGGCAGATCCGGATACAGTCGGACTACGCCACTGCGGTCGCGTACATCAACCACCAGCACAGAGCGCTGGCGGCGGACGCATCAGTTCAGAACTGGTCGCAATTTCGACTGCCTTATGTATTTCCCCCTCTGGCACTGCTGCCCAGAGTGTCATTCAAAATCGGGTCCGACTGCCGCCGCGCCATCCTCGTTGCTCTACACTGGCCGAGGAGGTCGTGATACCTGGATCTGTGACACCTTACGGTGGGTCGCCCGTGGGCACTCCCGGACCGTTCAGACTTGCTGTCTCAAGGGCCATTTTCCTTCTGAATTCTGCGGCCTTCCACCTCACTGCGTGGCCATTGTTGCCTGGCTCTTAGCGTCCTCGGAGTTATCTCTATCACGCCTTTCGCAGAAGGTGGTCTTCCAAGTGGCAGGCGCATCACTTCGGAGAGTGTCGGAGCTAGCAGCGCTATCATGCAAAGCCCCCTTCCTGGTGTTACGCCAGGACGAGGTGGTCCTGCGTCCGGTCCCGGAATTCCTACTTAAGGTGGTATCCCCCTTTTCTTTTTCGCTCCTAATTGGGAGACCCAGACAATTGGGTGTATAGCTACTGCCTCCGGAGGCCGCACAAAGTACTACACTTAAAAGTGTAAGGCCCCTCCCCTTCTGGCTATACACCCCCCCGTGGGAGCACGGGTCCCTCAGTTTTTGCTTTGTGCGAAGGTCGTCAGACACGCACGCATAGCTCCACTATTTAGTCAGCAGCAGCTGCTGACTATGTCGGATGGAAGAAAAGAGGGCCCATACAGGGCCCCCAGCATGCTCCCTTCTCACCCCACTTTCTGTCGGTGGTGCTTGTTAAGGTTGAGGTACCCATTGCGGGTACGGAGGCTGGAGCCCACATGCTGATTCCTTCCCCATCCCCATTAGGGCTCTGGGCGAAGTGGGATTTTACCGGTCTCCAGGCACTGAGACCGTGCTCCATCCACAGCCCCTGGAGAAGCTGCTGGATATGGAGCTGAGTATCGTCAGGGACATGGCCCTGCTCCGTCAAGGTACTCTGTGTCCCCGTGCATACGCGCGCACACCGCAGCATTGCTGGGTGTGTTAGTGCGCCGGGGACAACAGCGCTGCTGCGCTTGTGCCATTTCCTCACTTCAGCTTAGCTGAGTGGGTAGACTCAGGGAGAACGGTCGCGCCGGCCGCTGGGACTGCGACGCGGCTGGGACTTGTGGTGCGCCGGGGACTTCCGCGCTGACCGTGCATATATCACGGCCGCGCTTATTACTACAGTCCCCGGCTTTTGCGGCCTAGTTCGTTCGTTCCCGCCTCCGCACCTGCCAGTCAGGAGGAGGGCGGGACGCTGTACAGAGCATCAGCGCTGAGGGCTGGAGTCTTTTTTACATACTCCAGCCCTCACACCAGGCACAGTAGGACGCAGTTTCCCGCACTTTGTTTGTGGCACGCCCACGGTCCGCCCCTCTTCACTGAACGCCGGCAGCCATTCCTGCCTGCACGCTGAGCTGCAGAGGGGAGACCCAGACACGGGATTCTACGGCCTCATACCCGCTGTTCAGCGGGCGGTAAGCAGCCCTCAAGGGCTCACCCCCACTTGTGCCGTTTGTATACTGAGTATTTTGTGTTTGCAAATACTTTGTACTGTACGGTCGCTGGTGATTCTCGGCTATATACCCTCCTAGATTACAAGGAGGCAACAGCATGTCGTCCGCAAAACGCAAGGGTGCTAAGGCACAGACATTATATGCTGCCTGTACCGCATGTGGGGCTGCTCTACCGGCAGGTTCCACTGACCCCCATTGTGTGCAGTGCTCGGCCCCTGTGCAACTTGCACAGCCGGGGCCTCTGCTGGACGTGACCCAGAGTGTACCACCTGTGAATGCTGTCCAGGTGACAGGAACGGAGTTTGCAGCTTTTGCTGACAGATTGTCTATGACCATGTCAAAGATTCTTGAAACATTGCAGTCTAGACCAGTAACTCAGACCATGGACACTGTGGCATCATTGCTCCCTGGTCCCCCTCAGCTGGAACACTTCCAAGCTCCGGGGGTGTCACATGCATCCCAGGGTGACGATTCTGACTCAGACAACAGTCCCAGACAACCTAAGCGGGCTCGTTATGAGGAGCCCTCAACTTCGTCTCACTGGTCAGGATCCCAGCGGGACGAATCTATGGGTGATGAGGCGGATGTAACTGATCAAGATTCCGATCCTGGGACCGCTCTCAATCTGGATACACCGGATGGTGACGCCATAGTGAATGATCTTATAGCGTCCATCAATAGGATG
The DNA here is from genome assembly GCF_048569485.1 of Anomaloglossus baeobatrachus. Lineage (NCBI taxonomy): Eukaryota > Metazoa > Chordata > Amphibia > Anura > Aromobatidae > Anomaloglossus > Anomaloglossus baeobatrachus. The sequence goes on along the minus strand of NC_134362.1, from coordinate 184,653,692 downwards.
TTAGATATTTCCCCGCCAGCTCTTCCTGCGGAGGAGGCAGCTTCACAGCAGGAGAAATTCCATTTTAGAGATATCCCAAGCGTAAATTAAGCACTTTTCTGGACCACTCTGACCTTAGAGATGCAATCCAGAAACACCACGCTTATCCTGAGAAGCGGTTTTCTAAACGGCTTAAAGATACACGCTATCCTTTCCCCCCTGACGTGGTCAAGGGTTGGACCCAGTGTCCCAAGGTGGACCCTCCAATCTCCAGGCTTGCAGCTAGATCTTTAGTTGCAGTAGAAGATGGAGCGGCACTTAAAGATGCCACTGACAGGCAGATGGAGCTCTGGCTGAAATCCATCTATGAAGCTATTGGAGCGTCGTTGGCGCCAGCTTTTGCAGCCGTATGGGCACTCCAAGCCATTTCAGCTGGGCTTATACAAGTCGACTCGGTCACACGTACATCTGCCCCGCAGGTGGCACCATTGACCTCTCAAATGTCTGCATTCGCGTCTTACGCGATTAATGCTGTCCTGGACTCTACGAGCCGTACGGCGGTGGCGTCAGCCAACTCCGTGGTTTTGCGCAGAGCCCTGTGGTTGAGAGAATGGAAGGCAGATTCTGCTTCCAAGAAGTGCTTAACCAGTTTGCCTTTTTCTCGCGACCGATTGTTTGGGGAGCGTTTGGATGAAATCATTAAACACTCCAAGGGTATGGACTCATCCTTAACTCAACACAGACAAAACAAGCCCCAACAAAGGAGGGGTCAGTCTGGTTTTCGGTCCTTTCGAGGCTCAGGCAGGTCCCAATTCTCCTCGTCCAAAAGGACTCAAAAGGATCAGAGAGGCTCAGATTCTTGGCGGACTCAGTCACGCCCAAAAAAGACAGCAGGAAGAACCGTTACCAAGACGGCTTCCTCATGACTTTCAGCCTCCTCTCTCCGCATCCTCGGTCGGTGGCAGGCTCTCCCGCTTTGGCGACATTTGGCTGTCACAGGTCAAAGACCGTTGGGTGAAGGACATTCTGTCTCACGGGTACAGGATAGAGTTCAGCTCTCGTCCTCCAACTCGTTTCTTCAGGACTTCCCCACCGCCCGACCGAGCCGATGCTCTGCTGCAGGCGGTGGCCGCTCTAAAGGCGGAAGGAGTGGTGACTTCCGTTCCTCTTCAGGAACAAGGTCACGGTTTTTACTCCAATCTGTTTGTGGTGCCAAAGAAGGACGGGTCCTTTCGGCCCGTCCTGGATCTAAAATTGCTCAACAAACACGTAAAAACCAGGAGGTTCCGGATGGAATCTCTACGCTCCGTCATAGCCTCAATGTCTCAAGGAGATTTCTTAGCATCAATAGACATCAAAGATGCTTATCTTCACGTGCCGATTGCGCCAGAGCATCAGCGTTTTCTACGCTTCGTTATAGAAAGCGAACACCTGCAGTTCGTAGCGTTACCTTTCGGGCTGGCAACAGCCCCTCGGGTCTTCACCAAGGTCATGGCAGCAGTAGTAGCTGTCCTGCACTCGCAGGGTCACTCCGTGATCCCGTATTTGGACGATCTACTTATAAAGGCACCCTCTCAAGAGGCATGCCAACACAGTCTGGACGTGGCACTGAAGACTCTCCAGAGTTTCGGGTGGATTATCAACTTTTCAAAGTCAAATCTAACCCCGACCCAATCACTAACATATCTTGGCATGGAGTTTCATACTCTCTCAGCGATAGTGAAGCTTCCACTGGACAAGCAGTGCTCTCTGCAGACAGGGGTGCAATCTCTCCTGCAGAACCAGTCCCACTCCTTGAGGCGCCTCATGCATTTCCTAGGGAAGATGGTGGCAGCAATGGAAGCAGTCCCTTTCGCGCAGTTTCATCTGCGCCCTCTACAATGGGACATTCTCCGCCAATGGGACGGGAAGTCGACGTCCCTCGACAGGGATGTCTCCCTCTCTCAGGCAGCCAAGGACTCTCTCCGATGGTGGCTTCTTCCCACCTCATTGTCAAAAGGAAAGTCGTTCCTACCCCCATCCTGGGCGATGGTCGCGACAGATGCGAGCCTATCAGGGTGGGGAGCAGTGTTTCTTCACCACAGGGCTCAGGGTACGTGGACTCAGAGAGAGTCCACCCTTCAGATCAATGTTCTGGAAATCAGAGCAGTCTATCTTGCTCTGCGAGCCTTCCAACAGTGGCTGGAGGGCAAGCAGATCCGGATTCAGTCGGACAATTCCACAGCGGTGGCGTACATCAACCACTAAGGGGGAACACGCAGTCGGCAAGCCTTTCAAGAAGTCCGGCGGATTCTGACGTGGGTGGAAAACACAGCATCCACCATATCCGCAGTTCACATCCCAGGCGTGGAAAACTGGGAAGCAGACTTTCTCAGTCGCCAGGGCATGGACGCAGGGGAATGGTCCCTTCACCCGGACGTGTTTCAGGAGATCTGTCGCCGCTGGGGGATGCCGGACGTCGACCTGATGGCGTCACGGCACAACAACAAGGTCCCGGTTTTCATGGCACGGTCTCACGATCACCGAGCTCTGGCGTCAGACGCCTTAGTTCAGGATTGGTCGCAGTTCCGACTACCTTATGTGTTTCCACCTCTGGCATTGTTGCCCAGAGTGCTCCGCAAAATCAGGTCCGACTGCCGTTGCGCCATTCTCGTCGCTCCAGACTGGCCAAGGAGGTCGTGGTACCCAGATCTGTGGCATCTTACGGTAGGACAACCGTGGGCGCTACCAGGCCGTCCAGACTTGCTGTCTCAAGGGCCGTTTTTCCATCTGAATTCTGCGGCCCTGAACCTGACTGTGTGGCCATTGAGTCCTGGATCCTAGGGACCTCAGGTTTATCTCCTGATGTTGTTGCCACCATGAGACAGGCTAGGAAACCATCCTCCGCCAAGACTGGCCAAGGAGGTCGTGGTACCCAGATCTGTGGCATCTTACGGTAGGACAACCGTGGGCGCTACCAGGCCGTCCAGACTTGCTGTCTCAAGGGCCGTTTTTCCATCTGAATTCTGTGGCCCTGAACCTGACTGTGTGGCCATTGAGTCCTGGATCCTAGGGACCTCAGGTTTATCTCCTGATGTTGTTGCCACCATGAGACAGGCTAGGAAACCATCCTCCGCCAAGATCTACCACAGAACGTGGAAGATATTCTTATCTTGGTGCTCCGCTCAGGGAGTTTCTCCCTGGCCATTTGCATTGCCTATTTTTCTTTCCTTCCTGCAGTCTGGGTTGGAAAAAGGTTTGTCGCTTAGCTCCCTTAAAGGACAAGTCTCTGCGCTATCCGTATTCTTTCAGAAGCGCCTGGCGCGACTTCCTAAGGTACGCACGTTCCTGGAGGGGTTTGTCATATCGTTCCCCCTTACAAGCGGCCATTGGAACCCTGGGATCTGAACAAGGTTCTAATTGCTCTCCAGAAGCCACCTTTCGAGCCTATGAAGGAGATTTCCTTTTCTCGGCTTTCACAGAAAGTGGCTTTTCTGGTGGCGGTCACGTCTCTTCGGAGAGTGTCAGAGCTGGCGGCGTTATCTTGCAAATCTCCCTTCCTGGTGTTTCACCAAGACAAGGTAGTACTGCGTCCAATTCCAGAGTTTCTTCCCAAGGTGGTATCTTCCTTTCATCTCAATCAGGATATCACTTTACCATCTTTGTGTCCGCATCCAGTTCACCAATTTGAAAAGGGTTTGCATCTGTTGGACCTGGTGAGAGCACTCAGGATCTACATTTCCCGCACGGCGCCTCTGCGCCGTTCGGATGCACTCTTTATCCTGGTCGCTGGTCAGCATAAAGGGTCGCAAGCTTCCAAATCCACCCTTGCGCGGTGGATCAAGGAACCAATTCTTCACGCCTACCGTTCTGCTGGGCTTCCGACTCCTTCTGGACTGAAGGCCCATTCTACCAGAGCCGTGGGTGCGTCCTGGGCATTACGGCATCAGGCTACGGCTCAGCAGGTGTGCCAGGCGGCTACCTGGTCGAGTCTGCACACTTTTACCAAGCATTATCAGGTGCATACCTACGCTTCGGCGGATGCCAGCCTAGGTAGACAAGTCCTGCAGGCGGCGGTGGCCCACCTGTAAGAAAGGGCTGCCTGACAGCCCGATCACGAGGTATTCTTTTACCCACCCAGGGACTGCTTTTGGACGTCCCAATTGTCTGGGTCTCCCAATTAGGAGCGAAAAAGAAGAAGGGAATTTTGTTTACTTACCGTAAATTCCTTTTCTTCTAGCTCCAATTGGGAGACCCAGCACCCGCCCTGTTTTTTCTTAGGGATTTTGTTTTTCGGGTGCACATGTTGTTCATGTTGATAAGTTACGTTCTCCGATATTGTTATCGGATTGAATTTGTTTTTGAAACAGTTATTGGCTTTCCTCCTTCTTGCTTTTGCACTAAAACTGAGGGACCCGTGCTCCCACGGGGGGGGTGTATAGCCAGAAGGGGAGGGGCCTTACACTTTTAAGTGTAGTACTTTGTGCGGCCTCCGGAGGCAGTAGCTATACACCCAATTGTCTGGGTCTCCCAATTGGAGCTAGAAGAAAAGGAATTTACGGTAAGTAAACAAAATTCCCTTCTTTCTTCTCAATCAGGATATCTCCTTACCTTCTTTTGGCTCATCCAGTTCACCAGTGTGAAAAGGATTTGCACTTGTTAGATCTAGTGAGAGCACTCCGGCTCTACATTTCTCGCACGGCGCCCCTGCGCTGTTCTGATGCGCTCCTTGTCCTTGTCGCTAGCCAGCGTAAGGGGTCGCAGGCTTCCAAGTCAACCTTGGCTCGGTGGATCAAGGAACGGATTCTTGAAGCCTACCGTCTTCGGGGCTTCCGATTCCTTTAGGGCTGAAAGCCCATTCTACCAGAGCCGTGGGTGCGTCCTGGGCATTGCGGCACCAGGCTACAGCTCAGCAGGTGTGTCAGGCGGCTACCTGGGCGAGTCTGCACACTTTTCACGAAACACTATCAGGTTCATGCCTATGCGGCGGCAGATGCCAGCCTAGGTAGGCGAGTCCTTCAGGCGGCGGTTGCCCACCTGTAAGAGAGGGCCGTTTTTTTCGGCTCTTTTTATCGAGGTATTCTTTTACCCACCCAGGGACTGCTTTTGGACGTCCCAATTGTCTGGGTCTCCCAATGGAGCGACAAAGAAGAAGGGAATTTTGTTTACTTACCGTAAATTCCTTTTCTTCTAGCTCCTATTGGGAGACCCAGCACCCGCCCCTGTTCCCTTCGGGCTGGTTGTTCTTTTGTGTACACATGTTGTTCATGTTGAATCGTTTCTTTTGGTTCATGGTTTCAGTTCTCCGAACATCCTTCGGATTGAATTTACCTTAGACCAATTTATAAGTTCCTCCTTCCTGCTTTGGCCCCAAAACTGATGGGCCCGTGATGCACGGGAGGGTGTATAGGCAGAGGGGAGGGGTTACACTTTTTAAAGTGTAATACTTTGTGTGGCCTCCGGAGGCAGTAGCTATACACCCAATTGTCTGGGTCTCCCAATAGGAGCTAGAAGAAAAGGAATTTACGGTAAGTAAACAAAATTCCCTTCATTTTAAATGTTTGTGTGTGTGTATATGTGTGTATATATATATATATGTAATATACATATAGTGTGAATATGTGTGCATATATACGTATATTTACATACACACACACACAGGAAGTGTGTATATATATTCTATAAAAAAAAAATAGGATTTAATATCCCTTTCACCTTGATGTCCTAATTTTTTTTTTTTTTTGTAGTCTTCTGATTTTTGGATTTTGGCTCGAGCTGTTAAAGAATTCACATCATGTGAAGGGAAAGGGAATCTGCCGCTGCGAGGAACGATTCCCGATATGATCGCCGACTCGGATAAATTCATTAAACTGCAGAATGTGTGAGTTTATTGACAGTTGTAACCATTTTTCACAAAGTGATACAGAAAAAATTAGGTTAAGCGCTTTAAAAAAAAAAAAAAAAAACCTATTATTTCACCTTGACTGGAGTTTTTTTTTTTTCTTCCTCCATGCTTTACACTGCAGCTTTGCTTCTTCAGAAGGACTGTTGTGTATAAGCAGGTTTTATCTTAAGAATGGCTGCAAATTTGAATAGTCAGTAAATTACAAAAGTGCTTGTATTTAAAACTACTATCCCACAATATACCTCTGAAAATGGGAAAAGCCCTTTAAGCTGTAGATATATTTAGGAGATGAGCCTAAAGCTGGCCATACACCTTCATGATTGGTGGTTAACCGGGGGAAAGAAAAATTCAGTAAGTTACGTTCAATGCCCGATCCTTTTGTTTTAAAGGTTTAATAAGTTGCCGCCAGAGGTACAGGCCTGGTTGAGCGTGCATGTGTAAGGCACATTTGGCCAAAATCTGATGTGTGGGGTCAGCTTTACTGTAATTTTTTATTTTCTTTTTCAGGTAAAATAAATCTGACAAATCCATTTACCGATGTGTTTTGCCTCATAGGTATCGAGAAAAAGCTAAAAATGATGCTTCAACAGTGGAAAATTATGTTTCTAAACTCCTGCAGTCTATTGGCAGAGTAAGTCTATAATGGAGTGTTTTGATTTTTTTTAGTTTTGTTTTTTTTTTTATTTAAATTTCCAAATTCATAGGATTTAGACTTTGTTACAAATAATTGTTATATTGTTTTTTTTTTTGTCTACTACAGCCCTCAGAAAGCATATCTGAAAAAGATATCCGCCTTTTCTGTAAGTGTTTTTTTTCTTATTTTTAGTTTCACTTTTCTTTTCTTCTTTTTTTTTTTTTTTTAAGAACTGATGAATAAATACAGAGTTATTCTCTTCCCTCTCTGTAATGTGCACAATGACCAGCAGATGGCACTGCCGATCCTCATACATACAGATTACGCTTTCTGGTCCTTACATTTTGGTTCAGTCACCCCACAACTTTGTACCTGTTTTTATATATACTGCTCAAAAAAAATATAATTTGTTTTTCAGTGCATTTTTTTTTTTTTTAAATAAACTATATGTTCATTCATTCATTCATTTATTTATTATTTTTAAAACCAGTAACTATGCATAATTTAAAAAAGGATATGTATTTAAAAAAACAACAAACTTCAAGGAGTATATATTTAGAGAAAAGAAAAAAACTAGAATATTAAAAAAGAACATTTTTTTTAAATAAATTATAGATTTTTTTTTAAATATGATTTTAAATGTTTTCTTTAAAAGACTTTTATATATATATATATATATATATATATATATATATATATATATATATATATATATATATATATATGCTTTTTTAAAATATTTGCTTTTTAATAATTATGCTTTTATTTTTAAATATATATTTCTTTGTCGCTCCATTGGGAGACCCAGACAATTGGGTGTATAGGCTATGCCTCCGGAGGCCGCACAAAGTATTACACTAAAAGTGTAAAGCCCCTCCCCTTCTGCCTATACACCCCCCCGTGCTCCCACGGGCTCCTCAGTTTTTATGCTTTGTGCGAAGGAGGCAGACATGCACGCACAGCTCCACAGATTGGTCAGCAGCAGCTGCTGACTATGTCGGATGGAAGAAAAGTGGGCCCATATAGGGCCCCCAGCATGCTCCCTTCTCACCCCACTCTTGTCGGCGGTGTTGTTAAGGTTGAGGTATCCATTGCGGGTACGGAGGCTGGAGCCCACATGCTGTTTTCCTTCCCCATCCCCCTTAGGGCTCTGGGTGAAGTGGGATCCTATCGGTCTCCAGGCACTGAGACCGTGCTTCATCCACAACTCCAGAGGAGCCTGCTGGATAGGAGCCGGGTATCGTTCAGGGACATGGCCCTGCTACTTGGAGGTACTCTGTGTCCCCGTAGGGACCGCGCACAGCAACACTCCAGCATTGCTGGGTGTGCTAGTGCACCGGGGACCGCGGCGCTGACCGGGTTAAATGTGCCATTACACACTCAGCGTCGCTGAGTGTGTTTGTGTGGGGACTACCGCGCTGACCGCCGCTGCCATGGTTAACACTGCGGCGCGGCTGGGACTTGTAGTGCGCCGGGGACTTCCGCGCCGGCCGCGCTTATACGGCGGCCGCGCTTATTACTCGAGTCCCCGGCTTTTGCGGCCTAGTCTTTTTTCCTCCCGCCCCCAGCCCTGACAGGCAGGGGAAGGGCGGGACGCTGTACAGACGAGCAGCAATGAGGGCTGGAGCATGCTTTGCATACTCCATCCCCCTCACTGTGCACAGTGGGGCACCAGTTCCCGCACTTTCTGGGTCACGCCCACGGCTCCCTCCTCTCCTCAGGACGCCGGCAGCCATTCCTGTCAGCTCCTCGGACGCTGCAGAGGGGGACAAATTCTGGGAGACCCAGGCAGGGATTCTGGTGGCCTCACAACCGCTTTAAGCGGGTGGTAAGCAGCACCTGTGGTGCTAGCCCCATTGTGCAGAAGTGTAATTATATGTTTATGGTATATACTTTACACTGTATGGTGCACAGTTGATTCTGGCTATATACCCTATTGTGTTGCTCAGGGAAGACAATAGCATGGCGCCCACAAAAGGCAGGGGTGCCAAAACACAGGCTTACTATGCTGCCTGCGCCGCATGTACGACGCCGCTACCGGCAGGTTCCACTGACCCTCATTGTGTGCACTGCTCGGCCCCTGCTGCACTTACTCAGCCGAAGCCTCTGCTAAGAGGGGCCCAGGGGGAGCCACCTGCTGACACTATCCAGGTGACAGGGACGGAGTTTGCAGTCTTTAAGGATAAACTCTCTGAAACTATGGCTAAGATACTAGAAGCCTTGCAGTCCAGACCGGTATCTCAGCACAGGGACTCTGTTGAATCATTGTTCCCTGGCCCCCCTCAGTTGGACCAACAATGTCCCCCCGGGGTATCTCATAGATCCCAGGCTGGGGGCTCTGACACGGACCCCAGCCCCAGACCGATTAAGCGAGCTCGCTTGGAAATTCCCTCGACATCATCATATTGTTCAGGGTCTCAGCGGGGGGAATCTCTGGTTGATGACGCGGAGACAGCTGATCAGGATTCTGATCCTGAGGCCGCTCTCAATCTAAATACTCCGGACGGGGACGCCATAGTGAACGATCTTTTCTTCAGCGCTCTATTGGGAGACCCAGACGATTGGGGTATAGCTACTGCCCTCTGGAGGCCACACAAAGCACTACATTAAAAGTGCAAGGCCCCTCCCCCTCTGGCTATACCCCCCCCGTGGTATCACGGGTTCACCAGTTTTAGCTTTGTGTGCGAAGGAGGTCAGACATTCCATGCATAGCTCCACAGATTTTAGTCAGCAGTAGCTGCTGACTATTTCGGATGGAAGAAAAGAGGACACATATAGTGTCCCCAGCATGCTCCCTTCTCACCCCTGGATGGTGTTGTAAGGTTGAGGTACCTATTGCTGGTACAGGGATGGAGCCTGACATGCTGTTTTCCTTCCACATCCCCTGGTAGGGCTCTGTGGAAGTGGGATCCTGCCGGCCTCTCAGCTCTGACGCCGGGCTCCATCCACAGACCCATTAGAACCTGATGGAGACGGAGCAGGAGTACGATCAGGGACAGGCCCTGCATCATACAGGTACTCTGTGTCCCCGGCAGGCACAGACACACTCCGGGCTGGCTGGGTGTTGTAGTGCGCCGGGGACCGCAACGTTGGAGTTAGTGTCCCTACAGATTACTGGGGGATTGTTTGTGTATGGGAACGCAGCGCCGACCCCCTCTGGACCGGGCGGCGCTGCTGTGACTTGTGGTGCGCCGGGGATCCGCCGTCCGCACTTTTACGGCGGCGGCGGTTATAAATTGAGTCCCCGGCTTTTTGGGCCTAGGACGCCGGCAGCTCCGATTCGTTCCCGCCCCCACCCTGTCATTCAGGGTAGGGGAGAGACGCTGTTCGCTAGCAGCGACGAGGGCTGGAGCCTGATTTACATGCTCCAGCCCTCACACTAGGCACAGAGGGAAGCAGGCTTCCCGCTCTTAGCCAGGAACGCCCAGGGCCCGCCCCCCTTCTCTCTCAGGACGCCGGCAGCCATTACATGCAGTCTGGCTGGAGGAAGGACGCAAGGCTCTGGGAGACCTGGACTAGGGGCTATCTGGCGACCACACACCCGCTTTTTAAGCGGGCGGTAAGCGATTTTTCTGTGCTGGTCCCTCTAGTGCCCCACGGTGTATCGGTGTACTGTGTAGGATATAGAGATATTGTATTTCTTGCACTGTGAGGTCGCTTCTGGCTGCTCTCCCAGATCACTCTGTGGAAGCAGCAACATGCCATCCTCAAAACGCAAGGCTGCCAAGGCCAGGGCTGTGTGTGCTGCGTGTGCTGCATGTGGGGCTAATCTACCAGCAGGCTCCGATGACCCCCATTGTGTGCAATGCTCCGACCCGGTGCTGCTTCGCCAGCCGGAGTCAGGAGGGAGAGTGACCCAGGCTGAGACGCCTGTAAGTCCTGCCCCGGTGACAGGGACAGACTTTGCAGTTTTTGCTGATAATATGTCTGTCTCTATGGCAAAAATCCTTGAAACCTTGCAATCTATGCATGGGGCTCAGTCTTTGGGCACGGCGAGGCCTCTGTCCTCAGGTCCCCCTCACTTGGAATTAATCCAGCCCACAGGGGGGTCCCCGGCTTCACAGGCCGAGGATTATGACTCAGATGATAGCCCCAGCCACCCTAAGCGAGCTCGCTGGGAAAGACCCTCGACGTCATCACACTGCTCAGGGTCTCAGCGCAATCAGTCTCCCTGTGATGTGTCTGATGAGAGTGATCAGGAATCCATTCCTGGAACCCCTCTCAACCTGGATACCCCTGATGGGGATGCCATGGTAAACGACCTTATCTCAGCCATCAATAGGCTGTTGGATATTTCTCCCCCAGCCCCTTCAGCAGAGGAGGCAGCTGCAGAGCAGGAGAAGTTTCGTTTCCTCTATCCCAAGCGTAAATTGAGTGCTTTCTTGGATCACTCTGACTTCAGAGAATCAATCCAGAAGCACGACGCTCACCCAGAAAGGCGTTTCTCTAAACGATCTAAAGATACGCGTTTCCCTTTCCCCCCTGAGGTGGTCAAGCGCTGGACACAGTGTCCAAAGGTAGACCCCCCGATTTCCAAACTCGCAGCTAGGTCCATAGTTGCAGTGGAGGATGGCGCTTCACTTAAAGATGCCAATGACAGACAGATGGACCTTTGGTTAAAATCTGTCTATGAAGCTATCGGCGCGTCGTTTGCTCCGGCATTCGCAGCCGTATGGGCACTCCAGGCTATTTCAGCTGGCTTAGCAAAAGTGGATGCTATCATACATCCAGCAGTGCCGCAAGTGGCGCACCTTACCACGCAGATGTCGGCGTTTGCGTCTTACGCTATCAATGCGGTCCTAGAATCTACCAGTCGCACCTCAATGGCGTCCGCCAATTCGGTAGTTTTGCGCAGAGCCTTGTGGTTAAAGGACTGGAAAGCAGATGCTGGTTCCAAAAAATGTTTAACCAGTTTGCCTTTATCTAGAGATAGACTGTTTGGCGAGCCATTGGCTGATATCATTAAGCAGTCTAAGGGTAAAGACTCCTCTTTACCACAACCCAGAACCACCAAACCTCAGCAGAAAAAGTGGCAGCAGAGGTTTCAGTCCTTTCGAGGTTCGGGCAAGACACCATTTACCTCGTCCAAAGGGACTCAGAGGACGCAAAGAAACTCAGATTCGTGGCGGGCTCACACGCGCCCCAAGAAAGCAAATGGAGGTACCGCTTCCAAAGCGGCTACCTCATGACTTCCGGCCCCCTCCCTCCGCATCGCCGGTCGGGGGCAGGCTCTCCCGCTTTTCCGGCATTTGGATGTCACAGGTCAAAGACCGGTGGGTGACGGACATTTTGTCTCGCGGGTACAGAATCGAGTTCAATTCTCGTCCTCCAGCTCGGTTCTTCAGAACCTCCCCACATCCAGACCGAGCAGATGCTCTGCTGCAGGCGGTGGGCTCCCTAAGAGCGGAAGGAGTGGTGATCCCAGTCCCTCCTCAGGAACAAGGGCAAGGGTTTTACTCCAATCTCTTTGTGGTTCCAAAAAAGGACGGCTCGTTCCGTCCTGTTCTGGACCTAAAACGGCTCAACAAACATGTGCACGCCAGGAAGTTCCGGATGGAAACCCTGCGTTCTGTCATTGCCTCAATGTCCAGAGGAGACTTCCTTGCCTCAATAGACATCAAAGATGCTTATCTCCACGTGCCAATTGCTACAGAACATCAACGTTTTCTACGTTTTGTGATAGGAGACGACCATTTTCAGTTCGTAGCTCTGCCATTTGGTCTGGCAACAGCCCCACGGGTCTTCACCAAGGTCATGGCGGCGGTGGTAGCAGTCTTGCACTCTCAGGGACACTCGGTGATCCCTTACCTAGACGATTTATTGGTCAAAGCTCCCTCTCAAGAGGCATGTCAGCACAGCCTGAATGCTACGCTGGAGACCCTACAGTCTTTCGGATGGATCATCAACTTTCCAAAGTCGATCCTATCACCGACTCAATCACTAACGTATCTTGGCATGGAGTTTCATACTCTAGCAGCGATAGTGAAGCTTCCGCTGAACAAGCAGCGGTCACTACAGACAGGGGTGCAATCTCTTCTGCAGGGCCAGTTGCATCCCTTGCGGCGCCTCATGCATTTCCTAGGGAAGATGGTGGCAGCCATGGAAGCAGTTCCCTTTGCGCAGTTTCATCTGCGCCCACTTCAATGGGACATTCTCCGCCAATGGGACGGGAAGTCAACGTCCCTGGACAGGAAAGTCTCGCTTTCCCAGACGGCCAAGGACTCCCTACAATGGTGGCTCCTTCCCACCTCATTGTCTCAGGGAAGATCCTTCCTGCCCCCATCCTGGGCAGTAGTCACGACAGATGCGAGTCTGTCAGGGTGGGGAGCAGTATTTCTCCACCACAGGGCTCAGGGGACGTGGACTCCGCAGGAGTCCACCCTTCAGATCAATGTTCTGGAGATCAGAGCAGTGTATCTTGCTCTACTGGCCTTCCAACAGTGGCTGGAAGGAAAGCAGATCCGAATCCAATCGGACAACTCCACAGCGGTGGCATACATCAACCACCAAGGAGGGACGCGCAGTCGGCAAGCCTTCCAAGAAGTCCGGCGCATTCTAATGTGGGTGGAGGACAGAGCATCCACCATATCCGCGGTTCACATCCCAGGCGTAGAAAACTGGGAAGCAGACTTCCTCAGTCGCCAGGGCATGGACGCAGGGGAATGGTCCCTTCACCCGGACGTGTTTCAGGAAATCTGTCGCCGCTGGGGAGTGCCGGACGTCGACCTAATGGCATCCCGGCACAACAACAAGGTCCCGGCATTCATGGCGAGGTCGCGCGATCAAAGAGCTCTGGCGGCAGACGCCTTGGTTCAAGATTGGTCGCAGTTTCAGCTCCCATACGTGTTTCCGCCTCTGGCGCTCTTGCCCAGAGTGCTACGCAAGATCAGATCCGAGTGCAGCCGCATCATACTCGTCGCTCCAGACTGGCCGAGGAGGTCGTGGTATCCGGATCTGTGGCATCTCACGATCGGTCGACCGTGGTCACTGCCAGACCGACCAGACTTACTGTCCCAAGGGCCGTTTTTCCATCAGAATTCTGCGGCCCTGAACCTGACTGTGTGGCCATTGAGTCCTGGATCCTAGCATCTGCAGGATTATCTCAAGGAGTCGTTGCCACAATGAGACAAGCTAGAAAGTCGAATTCGGCTAAGATCTACCACAGAACGTGGAAGATTTTCTTATCCTGGTGCTCTGCTCAGGGAGTGTCTCCCTGGCCATTTGCATTGCCCAAGTTTCTTTCCTTCCTGCAATCGGGGTTAGAAAAGGGCTTGTCGCTCAGCTCCCTTAAAGGGCAAGTTTCGGCACTATCCGTGTTTTTTCAGAAGCGTCTAGCACGTCTTTCTAAGGTGCGCACGTTCCTGCAGGGGGTCTGTCATATTGTGCCCCCGTACAAGCGGCCGTTAGATCCATGGGATCTGAACAGGGTACTAGTTGCTCTCCAGAAGCCGCCCTTCGAGCCTCTGAAGGAAGTTTCCTTTTCTCGGCTGTCACAGAAAGTGGCGTTTCTTGTTGCGATCACATCGCTTCGGCGAGTGTCTGAGCTGGCAGCTCTGTCATCCAAGGCTCCCTTCCTGGTGTTCCACCAGGACAAGGTAGTGCTGCGCCCTATTCCGGAGTTTCTCCCTAAGGTCGTCTCCTCTTTTCATCTTAATCAGGATATATCCTTGCCTTCGTTTTGTCCTCATCCGGTTCACCGGTATGAAAAGGACTTACGTTTGCTAGATCTGGTGAGAGCACTCAGAATCTACATTTCCCGCACGGCGCCCATGCGCCGTGCCGATGCACTTTTTGTCCTTGTCGCTGGTCCGCGCAAGGGGTTGCAGGCTTCTAAAGCCACCCTGGCTCGATGGATCAAAGAACCAATTCTAGAGGCCTACCGTTCTGCGGGGCTTCCGGTTCCTTCAGGGCTAAAAGCCCACTCAACCAGAGCCGTGGGTGCGTCCTGGGCATTACGTCACCAGGCTTCGGCTCAACAGGTGTGCCAGGCAGCTACCTGGTCCAGTCTGCACACTTTCACCAAGCATTATCAGGTGCATACCTATGCTTCGGCGGATGCCAGCTTAGGTAGAAGAGTCCTGCAGGCGGCAGTGACACCCCCGTAGGGGAGGGCTGTTTTGCAGCTCTAACATGAGGTATTTCTTTACCCACCCAGGGACAGCTTTTGGACGTCCCAATCGTCTGGGTCTCCCAATAGAGCGCTGAAGAAGAAGGGAATTTTGTTACTTACCGTAAATTCCTTTTCTTCTAGCTCTTATTGGGAGACCCAGCACCCGCCCTGTTGTCCTTCGGGATGTTTTTTTGTTGTTTGCGGGTACACATGTTGTTCATGTTGAACGGTTTTTCAGTTCTCCGATGTTATTCGGAGTTAATTTGTTTAAACCAGTTATTGGCTTCCTCCTTCTTGCTTTGGCACTAAAACTGGTGAACCCGTGATACCACGGGGGGGGGTATAGCCAGAGGGGGAGGGGCCTTGCACTTTTAATGTAGTGCTTTGTGTGGCCTCCAGAGGGCAGTAGCTATACCCCAATCGTCTGGGTCTCCCAATAAGAGCTAGAAGAAAAGGAATTTACGGTAAGTAACAAAATTCCCTTCATTGCGTCCATCAATCAAATGTTGGATATTTCTCCCTCAGCTCCTCCGGTGGAGGAGTCAGCTTCTCAGCAGGAGAAATTCCGTTTCAGGTTTCCCAAGCGTACACCGAGTATGTTTCTGGACCACTCTGATTTCAGAGAGGCAGTCCAGATTCACCATGATTGTCCAGATAAGCGCTTTTCTAAGCGCCTTAAGGATTCACGTTATCCCTTTCCCCCTGACGTGGTCAAAGGTTGGACTCAGTGTCCCAAGGTGGATCCTCCAATCTCCAGACTGGCGGCTAGATCCATACTTGCAGTGGAAGATGGGGCTTCACTCAAAGATGCCACTGACAGGCAGATGGAGCTCTGGTTGAAATCCATCTATGAAGCTATCGGCGCTTCTTTTGCCCCAGCATTCGCAGCCGTATGGGCGCTACAAGCTATATCAGCAGGTCAAGCGCAAATTGACGCAGCCACACGCACTTCCGCGCCGCAGGTGGCGTCCATAACCGCTCAGACGTCGGCATTTGCGTCTTACGCTATTAATGCTGTCCTGGACTCTGCAAGCCGTACGGCGGTTGCATCCGCCAATTCGGTGGTACTCCGCAGGGCCTTGTGGCTACGGGAATGGAAGGCAGATTCTGCTTCCAAAAAGCGCTTAACCAGTTTGCCAATTTCTGGCGACCGATTGTTTGGCGAGCGTTTGGATGAAATCATCAAACAATCCAAGGGAAAGGATACATCCTTACCCCAGCCCAAACCGAACATACCCCAACAGAGGAGGGGGCAGTCGAGGTTTCGGTCCTTTCGGGGCGCGGGCAGGTCCCAATTCTCCTCGTCCAAAAGGCCTCAGAAAGATCAAAGGAACTCTGATTCATGGCGGTCTAAGTCACGTCCTAAAAAGACCACCGGAGGTGCCGCTACCAAAGCGGCTTCCTCATGACTTTCGGCCTCCTCAATCCGCATCCTCGGTCGGTGGCAGGCTCTCCCGCTTTTGCGACACCTGGCTGCCACGGGTAAAAGACCGTTGGGTGAGAGACATTCTGTCTCACGGTTACAAGATAGAGTTCACCTCTCGTCCCCCGACTCGATTCTTCAGGTCATCCCCGCCTCCCGAGCGAGCCGTGGCTCTTCTGCAGGCGCTGAGCACTCTGAAGGCAGAAGGAGTGGTAGTCCCTGTTCCTCTTCAGCAACAGGGTCACGGTTTTTACTCCAACCTGTTTGTGGTCCCAAAGAAGGACGGGTCTTTCCGTCCTGTCCTGGACCTGAAACTGCTCAACAAACATGTAAAGACCAGGCGGTTCCGGATGGAATCCCTCCGCTCCGTCATCGCCTCAATGTCCCAAGGAGATTTCCTTGCATCGATCGATATCAAAGATGCTTATCTCCACGTACCGATTGCTCCAGAGCACCAGCGCTTCTTGCTCTTCGCCATAGGAGACGAACACCTGCAGTTCGTGGCACTGCCGTTCGGCCTGGCAACAGCCCCACGGGTTTTCACCAAGGTTCTGGCTACTGTAGTAGCGGTCCTCCACTCTCAGGGTCACTCTGTGATCCCTTACTTGGACGATCTCCTGATCAAGGCACCCTCTCAAGAGGCATGCCAACACAGCCTCGACGCTACTCTGGAGACTCTCCAGAGTTTCGGGTGGCTCATCAATTTTCCAAAGTCAAATCTGACACCGGCCCAATCGCTGACATATCTTGGCATGGAGTTTCATACCCTCTCAGCGATAGTGAAGCTTCCGCTGATCAAGCAGCGTTCACTACAGAAAGGGGTACAATCTCTCCTTCAAGGTCAGGCACACCCCTTGAGGCGCCTCATGCACTTCCTGGGGAAGATGGTGGCAGCAATGGAGGCAGTCCCTTTCGCGCAGTTTCACCTGCGTCCTCTTCAATGGGACATCCTACGCAAATGGGACAGGAAGCCGACGTCCCTCGACAGGAACGTCTCTCTCTCTCAGGCGACCAAAGCTTCCCTTCGGTGGTGGCTTCTTCCCACTTCATTATCGAAGGGGAAATCCTTCCTGCCCCCATCCTGGGAGGTGGTCACGACGACGCGAGTCTGTCAGGGTGGGGAGCGGTTTTTCTCCACCACAGGGCTCAGGGTACGTGGACCCAGCAAGAGTCCTCACTTCAGATCAATGTTCTGGAAATACGGGCAGTGTACCTTGCCCTGAAAGCGTTCCAGCAGTGGCTGGAAGGCAAGCAGATCCGAATTCAGTCGGACAATTCCACAGCGGTGGCATACATCAACCACCAAGGCGGCACACGCAGTCGGCAAGCCTTCCAGGAAGTCCGGCGGATTTTGATGTGGGTGGAAGCCACGGCTTCCACCATCTCTGCAGTTCACATCCCAGGCGTGGAAAACTGGGAAGCGGATTATCTCAGTCGCCAGGGCATGGACGCAGGGGAATGGTCCCTTCACCCGGACGTGTTTCAGGAGATCTGTTGCCGCTGGGGGGTGCCGGACGTCGACCTCATGGCGTCCCGGCACAACAACAAGGTACCGACGTTCATGGCACGGTCTCAAGATCCCAGAGCTATGGCGGCAGACGCCTTAGTTCAGGATTGGTCGCAGTTTCAGCTCCCTTATGTGTTTCCTCCGCTGGCACTGTTGCCCAGAGTGTTACGCAAGATCAGGGCCGACTGCCGCCGCGTCATCCTCGTCGCTCCAGACTGGCCGAGGAGGTCGTGGTACCCGGATCTGTGGCATCTCACGGTCGGCCAACCGTGGGCACTACCAGACCGACCAGACTTGCTGTCTCAAGGGCCGTTTTTCCATCTGAATTCTGCGGCCCTCAACCTGACTGTGTGGCCATTGAGTCCTGGATCCTAGCGTCTTCAGGATTATCTCAAGAGGTCATTGCCACTATGAGACAGGCTAGGAAACCAACGTCCGCCAAGATCTACCACAGGACATGGAAAATTTTCCTGTCATGGTGCTCTGCTCAGGGTTTTTCTCCCTGGCCTTTTGCCTTGCCCACTTTTCTGTCCTTCCTTCAATCTGGACTGGAAAAGGGTTTGTCGCTCGGCTCCCTTAAGAGACAAGTCTCAGCGCTCTCTGTGTTTTTCCAGAAGCGCCTAGCCAGACTTCCACAGGTACGCACGTTCCTGCAGGGGGTTTGTCACATCGTTCCTCCTTACAAGCGGCCGTTAGAACCCTGGGATCTGAACAGGGTGCTGATGGTTCTTCAGAAACCACCATTCGAGCCAATGAGGGATATTTCTCTCTCACGCCTTTCGCAGAAAGTGGTTTTCCTAGTAGCAGTCACTTCTCTTCGGAGAGTGTCTGAGCTAGCAGCGTTGTCGTGCAAGGCCCCTTTCCTGGTGTTTCACCAGGACAAGGTGGTTCTGCGCCCGGTTCCGGAATTTCTCCCCAAGGTGGTATCCCCCTTTCATCTCAATCAGGATATCTCCTTACCCTCTTTTTGTCCTCATCCAGTTCACCAATGTGAAAAGGATTTGCACTTGTTAGATCTGGTGAGAGCACTCAGACTCTACATTTCTCGTACGGCGCCCCTGCGCCGCTCGGATGCACTCTTTGTCCTTGTCGCTGGCCAGCGTTAAGGGTCACAGGCTTCCAAATCAATCCTGGCTCGGTGGATCAAGGAGCCAATTCTCGAAGCTTACCGTTCTGCTGGGCTTCCGGTTCCCTCAGGGCTGAAGGCCCATTCTACCAGAGCCGTGGGCGCGTCCTGGGCTTTGAGGCACCAGGCTACGGCTCAGCAGGTGTGTCAGGCGGCTACCTGGTCGAGCCTGCACACTTTCACGAAACACTATCAGGTGCATACCTATGCTTCGGCGGATGCCAGCCTAGGTAGACGAGTCCTTCAGGCGGCGGTTGCCCACCTGTAGGAAGGGGCCGTTTTACGGCTCTATTACGGGGTATTATTTTACCCACCCAGGGACTGCTTTTGGACGTCCCAATTGTCTGGGTCTCCCAATGGAGCGACAAAGAAGAAGGGAATTTTGTTTACTTACCGTAAATTCCTTTTCTTCTAGCTCCAATTGGGAGACCCAGCACCCGCCCCTGTTTTTTTTTGTGTACACATGTTGTTCATGTTGAATGGTTTCAGTTCTCCGATATTCCTTCGGATTGAATTTACTTTAAACCAGTTTATAATTTTTTTCCTCCTTCTTGCTTTTGCACCAAAACTGAGGAGCCCGTGGGAGCACGGGGGGTGTATAGGCAGAAGGGGAGGGGCTTTACACTTTTAGTGTAATACTTTGTGCGGCCTCCGGAGGCATAGCCTATACACCCAATTGTCTGGGTCTCCCAATTGGAGCTAGAAGAAAAGGAATTTACGGTAAGTAAACAAAATTCCCTTCTTTTTATTCAGATGAACAGTTTTTTTTTAAATAAACATATAAGTATGTTTCAAAAAGATCCTGTATATATTAAAAAATAACTTAATTGACGTGTGTGTGTGTGTGTGTGTATATGTATATAATATGTATGTATGTGTATGTATGTATGTGTGTGTATGTATGTATATATATATATGTGTATATATATATACATGTGTGTGTGTATATATATATATATATATATATATATTATATATGATATATATATATATATATATATATATATATATATATATATGTATATATATATATATTATACACACACATATATTTTTTTTACATTAAAGAAACTACCATATAGTTAAAAAAACCAAAAGCAGCTTTTTCTTCATCGTTCCTTATGGGAGACCCAGACCATGGGGTGTATAGCTTCTGCCTCCGGAGGACACACAAAGTACTACACCAATAGTGTAGCTCCTCCCTCCGGGCATATACACCCCCTGGATGACAAATCTAACCAGTTCAATGCTTTGTGTTCAGGAGGTCACACACACACATGCATTCTCTGATTTTTGATTTCAAAGATTTGGAAGAAAAGCGGGTCCAATCTGGACTCCCGGCATGTCCCTTCTCACCCCACTGTGTCGGCGGTGCTGTTAAGGTTGATTTTACAAGGCTGGAGCCTTCACATGCCGCGCTCCTTCACCATCCCCTGAGGCTCTGGCTTGAAGTGGGAGCCATCACGGTTCTCACTGCTCTGCAGGAGACCGGTCTCCATCCGCAGCCCTTTCAGGATCCTGCCGGACGGAGCGCTCACTCCCCCAGGGACCTGGCCCTGCGTCTCATAAAGCTAAGTATTGAGACGTTATTCAGGGGTCCCTTGTACATTTATTGTGGGGAGTTGTGTTATGTCACTGTGCTGTGATTTCCGGCCGGTTCTCTGCTTTTTCCTGAGAACCGCGCCGAGGGTGTCTGCTCGTCGGCCGCATGTGAAAATCTAGGCCCCGGCTTCGGCTGCGGCCTAGTTTCGTTTTCAGTTCCCCTGCATGTCAGTCATGCAGGGGAACAGTGCGGCGCCGCCCACCGGCCGTTCAGCAGAGGGGAGGACACTCCTCTGAGGAGATGTTTCCCTCCCCTGTATATTCCCTTGGCCCTCCGGTTCCCGCTC
Source organism: Anomaloglossus baeobatrachus (assembly GCF_048569485.1). Classification (NCBI taxonomy): domain Eukaryota; kingdom Metazoa; phylum Chordata; class Amphibia; order Anura; family Aromobatidae; genus Anomaloglossus; species Anomaloglossus baeobatrachus. The sequence continues at coordinate 184,633,140 of NC_134362.1, read as the reverse complement.
TTGGACCTAACCCCGCCCCCCCCTCCTCACTCCGGCGCCATTTTATCAGCGTTCACACACTGATCGGCGCTGGCTGCTGCAGCTACTGCATCTGTCTGGGGGTCCAAGCTGTGGAACCGGAGGGCACACAAAAGCGGTCTGGTAAGCCACAACCTCTGGTTGTGGACTTTATTATACACTCTCTGGGGGTCATTCTGACGGAGTGTATTCTTTACTGCAGAGCCTCCACCTCAGCAGCATGTCTCTCACTAGGAGCAAGGCTTTACTCTATATGCACTGCATGTCAGCTCATACTGCCTGAACCGAGCACATACCCACATTGTGATGCCTGCTCTAACATGGTGGTGCCTCAGCCTGGAGCCTCCCCAGGGGTCCCTCCGGCTGTTCCAGCCCCGGTGCCTGAACCCCCGGCTTGGGTAGCATCGTTCTCTAAAGCTATCTCCCAGTCCTTTGCCGACTCCATGGGACAGCTGTCCCGGACTCTGCTGACCATGCATCAGCCCCCTTCTCAGGGCGCCTCTGCTGCTCCGACTCGCTCTGCAGAGCTCACAGATGATTTTTATCTATTCCCGGACCCCGTCCTCCTAAACGGAGACGCAGGGACTCTTCTCCTTCTTCGTCCCACGGCTCTGATTCACGAGCTGAATTACAGGGCGAGGAGGATGCCTTTACTGTGGGCTCGGACGCTACCTCTATGTACCCCATTGATCTATCTGAGGGTGATGCGGATGTTAGTGACTTGATTGCGTCCATTAATTCCGTACTGGACCTCAATCCACCAGTGTCAGAGGAACAAGCTTCTCTGGTAGAAAAACACCAGTTTACCTCACCTAAGAGAGCAAGGAGTATGTTTTTTAACCACTCCAGTTTTCAGGCCACTGTGACCAAGCCCAGGGCCTGTCCTGACAAACGCTTCCCAAAGCGTAGTTCTGATGACCGTTTTCCCTTTCCACCTGAGGTGGTCAAGGAGTGGGCTCATTCACCAAAGGTAGATCCTCCGGTGTCTAGAATCTCAGCCCGGACAGTTGTATCTGTGGCTGATAACACCTCACTTAAGGATCCCACTGACCGCCAGGTTGACCTTCTGGCCAAATCTGTATATGAGGCGGCAGGGGCCTCGTTCTCCCCGTCTTTTGCAGCAGTGTGGGCTCTTAAGGCAGTCTCTGCTTCTCTGGCGGAGATACATTCCCTCGCCAGGGATTCTATGCCCGAAATGGTTGCCTTAACTTCCCAGGCTTCGGCTTTTTCATGCTATGCCATGTCTGCCATTCTGGAGGCTTCTCACCGCACGGCGGTGGCTTCCGCTAATTCCCTCGCGATCCGCAGGATCTTGTGGCTTCGAGAGTGGAAAGTAGACGCTTCTTCCAAGAAGTACCTTGCTGGGCTCCCCTTTGCTGGGTCCCGGCTGTTCGGTGAACAACTGGATGAAATTAAGGAAGCTACTGGCGGGAAGAGTACTTCCTTGCCACAAACTAAAACCAGGAAACCTGTCCAGGGCAGGAACCAGTCGAGGTTTCGCTCCTTTCGTTCCTCTAACTGGTCATCCTCTAAGCCCTCAGCCTCGTCCACTAACTCAGCCAAGGATCGAAAACCCAGCTGGCGCGCGAAGCCGCGTCCTCAAAAGAACGGAGGAGCCGCTGCCACTAAGGCAGCCTCCTCTTGACTATCTGGCCGAGCCAGCAACGTCCTTGGTCGGTGGCAGGCTCTCCCACTTTGGCGACGTGTGGTTTCAACACGTCTCCGATCAGTGGGTGCGGGATATCATCTCCCACGGCTACAGGATAGAATTTTCTTCCAGCCCGCCAAACAGATTTTTTCTGTCCACTCCCCCCTGCTCCAAAGCCGCCGCCTTCTCTCAGGCCGTGGCATCCTTGCAGGCCAACGGAGTAATTGTTCCGGTTCCCGCCCGTGAACGGTTCAGAGGTTTCTACTCAAACCTCTTCCTAGTCCCCAAGAAGGACGGTTCCTTCCGGCCCATCCTGGATCTCAAGCTTCTCAACAAGCATGTTCAGGTGCGGCACTTTCGCATGGAATCTCTGAGATCGGTCATTGCATCAATGACCCAAGGAGATTTTCTAGCATCCATTGACATCAGAGATGCCTATCTGCATGTGCCAATTGCAGTTTCACACCAGCGTTGGTTACGTTTTGAAATCGGAGAGGAACATTTCCAATTCGTGGCTCTCCCCTTCGGGTTAGCCACGGCCCCTCGTGTATTCACCAAGGTCATGGCAGCAGTGGTTGCGGTTCTGCACCTCCAGGGGTTGGCAGTGATTCCTTACCTGGACGACCTTCTAGTCAAGGCTTCGTCCAGTGCAGACTGTCAGCGGAGTGTCTCGCTCACTCTCGCCACGCTTGTTCAATTCGGGTGGCTTGTCAATCTGCCCAAGTCCACTCTGACCACGACCTAGAAACTTACGTACCTGGGGATGCAATTCGAGACTCTGCCGGCACTTGTGAAGCTGCCCTTAGTCAAACAGCAGTCCCTTCATCTGGCGGTGCGTTCTCTATTGAAGCCCCGCCGTCATGCCATCAGGCACCTCATGCAGGTGCTGGGTCAGATGGTGGCGTCAATGGAAGCGGTTCCCTTTGCCCAGTTCCATCTACGTCCTCTGCAGCTGGACATTCTCCGCTTGTGGAACAAGCGGACCTCTTCCTTGCACAGGCTAGTGGCTCTGTCGCCACAGACCAGGAGCTCTCTTCAGTGGTGGCTTCGGCCCCTCTCTCTGTCTCAGGGACGCTCCTTCCTGTCTCCGTCCTGGGTGATCCTCACCACGGACGCCAGTCTCTCCGGCTGGGGAGCAGTATTTCTCCACCACCGAGCACAGAGCACTTGGACTCCGTCCGAATCAGCCCTCTCGATCAATGTGCTGGAAATCAGAGCTGTGCTCCTATCTCTCGTAGCCTTTCACCATCTGTTGGCGGGCAAGCACATTCGAGTCCAGTCGGACAACGCGACAGCAGTTGCCTACATCAATCACCAGGGCGGGACTCGCAGCCGCCTGGCGATGTTGGAGGTTCAACGCATCCTTCAGTGGACGGAGGACTCAAAGTCCACCATATCCGCAGTCCACATTCCAGGCGTAGAAAACTGGGAGGCAGATTATCTCAGCCGTCAAACCGTGGACAGCGGCGAGTGGGCCCTGCATCCGGCAGTGTTCCGGTCAATCTTCCGCAAGTGGGGCACTCCAGAAGTGGATCTAATGGCATCCCGGCACAACAACAAGGTTCCGGTTTACGTGGCTCGCTCCCACGATCCTCAGGCCTTGGCAGCGGACGCGCTGGTTCAGGATTGGTCCCAGTTCCGTCTGGCCTACGTGTTTCCCCCTCTAGCTCTCTTGCCCAGAGTCCTGCGCAAGATCAGAATGGAGGGCCGTCGGGTCATCCTCATTGCTCCAGACTGGCCCAGGCGAGCTTGGTACCCAGACCTGCTCCGTCTGTCCGGAGAGGTGCCGTGGCATCTCCCGGACCGCCCAGACCTTCTCTCTCAAGGTCCGTTTTTCCGCCAGAATTCTGCGGCTCTCAGATTGACGGCGTGGCTCTTGAGTCCTGGATCCTGACGGCTTCAGGCATTCCTTCCGAGGTCATCTCCTCTATGACTCAGGCTCGGAAGTCTTCCTCGGCCAGGATTTACCACAGGACTTGGAGAATTTTCCTGTCCTGGTGTCGCTCTTCTGGCCATGCTCCTTGGCCGTTTTCCTTGCCGACCATCCTGTCCTTTCTACAGTCCGGTCTGCAGCTAGGACTATCCCTCAATTCCCTCAAGGGACAGGTCTCTGCTCTGTCAGTGTTGTTCCAGCGGCGTATCGCCCGACTGGCTCAGGTGCGCACCTTCATGCAGGGCGCATCTCACATCATTCCTCCTTATCGGCGACCTTTGGATCCCTGGGACCTTAATCTGGTCCTCACGGCCTTACAGAAACCCCCCTTTGTTCCTCTTAGGGAGGTTTCTTTGTTTCGACTTTCACAGAAAGTGGTCTTTCTGGTGGCCTAACTTCTCTCAGGAGAGTCTCTGATTTGGCTGCGCTCTCTTCGGAATCGCCCTTTTCTTTGTCGCTCCATTGGGAGACCCAGACAATTGGGGTGTATAGCTATGCCTCCGGAGGCCACACAAAGTATTACACTAAAAGTGTAAAGCCCCTCCCCTTCTGCCTATACACCCCCCGTGCTCACGGGCTCCTCAGTTTTTATGCTTTGTGCGAAGGAGGCAGACATCCACGCATAGCTCCACAGCTTGGTCAGCAGCAGCTGCTGACTAGGTCGGATGGAAGAAAAGAGGGCCCATAATAGGACCCCCAGCATGCTCCCTTCTCACCCCACTTTGTCGGCGGTGTTGTTAAGGTTGAGGTGCCCATTGCGGGTACACAGGCAGGAGCCACATGCTGTTTTCCTTCCCCATCCCTTAATGGGCTCTGGGTGAAGTGGGACCCGGATCGGTCTCCAGGCACTGGGACCGTGCTCCCTCCGCAGCCCCTGGGAATCTGCAGGATAGGAGCTGGATATCGTCAGGGACAAGGCCCTGCTACTATGTGAGGTACTCTGTGTCCCCGTGGGGACCGCGCATGGAGCGCTGGTCCCATACACATTACAGCACTCCTGGGTGTGTTAGTGCGCCGGGCATGGAGTGCTTGTGCCAGACACTTTCCAGCTCTGCTGGGTGTGTTAGTGCGCCGGACATGGAGCGTTAGTGCCAGACACATTCCAGCACTGCTGGAGGTGTTAATGCGCCGGGGGACTACCGCGCGGCCGCGCTTATTGCCGGCCGCGCTTATAACTTTAGTCCCCGGCTTCTGCGGCCTAGTGTCGTTCTTTCCCGCCCACAGGCCTGCCAGTCAGGGGAGGGGCGGGACGCTGCACGGATCGTCAGCGGAGGGCTGGAGCATACATTAGTATACTTCTCCCTCCTCACTCAGTACAGTGGGGCACTGGATTCCCGCACTTTTCTTGGGCACGCCCACGGTCTCCTCCTCCCCACAGAACGCCGGCAGCCATTCCTGTCAGCGCTTCAGACGCTGGAGAGGAGAGGCAACACAGGGAGACCCAGGCAGGGAATCTGGTGACCACACAACCGCTCTGAGCGGTCGGTAAGCAGCACCTGTGGTGCTGGCCCCACTGAGTACCGAAGTGTGTGTATATATATATATAGGCTTATAGGCTATACATTGCACTGTACAGTCGCTCTGTTGATTTTTGGCTATATACCCTCCTGGTTGTTCTCAGAGGAGACAACATGTCATCTGCAAAAAGCAAGGGTGCCAAAGCACAGGCGTACTTTGCAACCTGTACCTCATGTACAGCTGTACTACCGGCAGGGTCCACTGACCCTCATTGTGTGCAATGCTCGGCCCCTGTGGCACTTACTCAGCCGGAGCCTCTGCTACAGGTGGCCCAGGTGGATCCACCTGCTACCACTGTCCAGGTGACAGGGACGGAGTTTGCAGTATTTGCTGACAAACTGTCTGAGACTATGGATAAATGGTCTGCTAAAATACTGGAAGCTTTGCAGTCCAGACCGGTGATTCAGGCCCCGGGCTCTATCCAATCCTTGACCCCTGGTCCCCCTCAATTGGAACAGCAATGTGCCCCGGGGGTAACCCACAGGTCCCAGGGTGAGGTCTCTGACACGGACCGCAGTCCCAGGCCGCCCAAGCGGGGTCGCTGGGAAATTCCCTCCACTTCATCACACTGTTCAGGGTCCCAGCAGGGGGACTCTCTGGAGGATGAAGCGGAGGTATCAGATCAGGATTCTGATCCTGAAGCCGCTCTCAACCTAGATACACCTGAAGGTGATGCAGTAGTGAATGACCTTATAGCGACCATCAATCAGGTGTTGGATATTTCTCCCCCAGCTCCTCCAATTGAGGAGTCTGCTTCTCAGGAGAAATTCCGTTTCAGGTTTCCAAAGCGTACATTAAATATGTTTCTGGATCACTCTGACTTCAGAGAGGCAATCCAGAAAAACCGAGACTGTCCAGACAAGCGTTTTTCCAAGCGCCTTAAGGACACACGTTATCCCTTCCCCCCCCGAGGTTGTCAAGGGCTGGACTCAGTGTCCTAAGGTGGATCCTCCAATCTCCAGACTGGCGGCTAGATCCATAGTTGCAGTGGAAGACGGGGCTTCACTCAAAGATGCCACTGACAGACAGATGGAACTATGGTTAAAATCCATCTATGAAGCTATAGGCGCGTCTTTTGCTCCAGCATTCGCTGCCGTATGGGCACTCCAAGCTATCTCAGCTTGTCAGGCGCAGATTCATGCGGTAACACGTACATCTGCCCCACAAGTGGTGTCCTTAACCAATCAGGCGTCGGCGTTTGCGTCCTACGCCATTAATGCTATCCTGGACTCTGCGAGCCGTACGGCGGTGGCATCCGCCAACTCGGTGGTACTCCGCAGGGCCATGTGGCTACGTGAATGGAAGGCAGACTCTGCTTCCAAAAAGTTCTTAACCGGTTTGCCATTGGCTGGCGACCGCTTGTTTGGTGAGCGATTGGATGAAATCATTAAACAATCCAAGGGAAAGGATTCATCCTTACCCCAGTCCAAACCAAACAGACCTCAACCACGGAAGGTACAATCGAGGTTTCGGTCCTTTCGGACCGCGGGCAGATCTCAATTTTCCTCGTCCAAAAGGCCTCAGAAAGATCAGAGGAACTCAGATGCATGGCGGTCTAAGTCACGTCCTAAAAAGACCGCCGGAGGCACCGCTCCCAAAGCGGCCTCCTCATGACTTTCGGCCTCTTCAAACCGCATCCTCGGTCGGTGGCAGGCTCTCCCGCTTTTGCGACGCCTGGCTGCCACAAGTAAAAGACCGATGGGTGAGAGACATTCTATCTCACGGTTACAGGATAGAATTCAACTCTCGTCCTCCGACTCGTTTCTTCAGAACATCTCCACCCCCCGACAGAGCCGAGGCTCTTATGCAGGCGGTGGGCACCCTGAAGGCGGAAGGAGTGGTGATCCCTGTTCCTCTTCAGCAACGGGGTCACGGTTTTTACTCCAACTTGTTCGTGGTGCCAAAAAAGGACGGATCCTTCCGTCCCGTTCTGGACCTAAAGCTGCTCAACAAGCATGTGAAAACCAGGCGGTTCCGGATGGAATCGCTTTGCTCCGTCATCGCCTCCATGTCCCAAGGAGATTTCCTGGCATCAATAGACATCAAAGATGCTTATCTCCACGTACCGATTGCGCCAGAGCATCAGCGCTTCCTGCGCTTCGCCATAGGGGACGAACACCTTCAGTTCGTGGCACTACCTTTTGGCCTGGCAACAGCCCCACGGGTCTTCACCAAGGTCATGGCAACAGTGGTGGCAATCCTACACTCTCAGGGACACTCGGTGATCCCTTACTTAGACGATCTACTTGTCAAGGCACCCTCTCAAGGGGCATGCCAACACAGCCTGAACATTGCTCTGGAAACTCTCCAGAGTTTCGGGTGGATCATCAATTTTCCAAAGTCAAATCTGACACCGGCCCAGTCACTGACATATCTTGGCATGGAGTTTCATACTCTCTCAGCGATAGTGAAGCTTCCGCTGAACAAACAGCGTTCACTACAGACAGGGGTGCAATCTCTCCTTCATGGTCAGTCACACCCCCTGAGGCGCCTCATGCACTTCCTAGGGAAGATGGTGGCAGCAATGGAGGCAGTTCCTTTTGCGCAGTTTCATCTGCGCCCACTTCAATGGGACATTCTCCGCAAATGGGACAGGAAGTCGACGTCCCTCGACAGGAACGTCTCCCTGTCTCGGGCAGCCAAAGCTTCCCTTCAGTGGTGGCTTCTTCCCACTTCTCTGTCGAAGGGGAAATCCTTCCTGCCCCCATCCTGGGCTGTGGTCACGACGGACGCGAGCCTGTCAGGGTGGGGAGCGGTCTTTCTCCACCACAGGGCTCAGGGGACTTGGACTCAGACAGAGTCCTCCCTTCAGATCAATGTTCTGGAGATAAGGGCAGTGTATCTTGCCCTAAAGGCGTTCCAGCCGTGGCTGGAAGGCAAACAGATCCGAATTCAGTCGGACAACTCCACAGCGGTGGCATACATCAACCACCAAGGCGGGACACGCAGTCGGCAAGCCTTCCAGGAAGTCCGGCGGATTCTGCTGTGGGTGGAAGCCACAGCCTCCACCATATCCGCAGTTCACATCCCGGGCGTAGAAAACTGGGAAGCAGACTTTCTCAGTCGCCAGGGCATGGACGCAGGGGAATGGTCCCTTCACCCGGACGTGTTTCAGGAGATCTGTTGCCGCTGGGGCATGCCGGACGTCGACCTAATGGCATCCCGGCACAACAACAAGGTCCCGACATTCATGGCACGGTCTCAAGATCACAGAGCTCTGGCGGCAGACGCCTTAGTTCAGGATTGGTCGCAGTTTCAACTCCCTTATGTGTTTCCTCCTCTGGCACTGTTGCCCAGAGTGTTACGCAAGATCAGGGCCGACTGCCGTCGCGCCATCCTCGTCGCTCCAGACTGGCCGAGGAGGTCGTGGTACCCGGATCTGTGGCATCTCACGGTCGGCCAACCGTGGGCACTCCCAGACCGACCAGACTTGCTGTCTCAAGGGCCGTTTTTCCATCTGAATTCTGCGGCCCTGAACCTGATTGTGTGGCCATTGAGTCCTGGATCCTAGCGTCTTCAGGATTATCTCAAGAGGTCATTGCCACCATGAGACAGGCTAGGAAACCAACGTCCGCCAAGATCTACCACAGGACGTGGAAAATTTTCCTGTCGTGGTGCTCTGCTCAGGGCGTTTCTCCCTGGCCGTTTACCTTGCCCACTTTTCTGTCCTTTCTTCAATCCGGATTAGAAAAGGGTTTGTCACTAGGCTCCCTTAAGGGACAAGTCTCTGCGCTCTCTGTGTTTTTTCAGAAGCGCCTAGCCAGACTTCCACAGGTACGCACGTTCCTGCAGGGGGTTTGTCACATCGTACCTCCTTACAGGCGTCCGTTAGAACCCTGGGATCTGAACAGGGTGCTGATGGTTCTTCAGAAACCACCGTTCGAGCCAATGAGGGATATCTCTCTCTCACGCCTTTCACAGAAGGTGGTCTTCCTAGTGGCAGTCACATCACTTCGGAGAGTGTCTGAGCTAGCAGCGCTGTCATGCAAAGCCCCCTTCCTGGTGTTTCACCAGGATAAGGTGGTTCTGCGTCCGGTTCCGGAATTTCTCCCTAAGGTGGTATCCCCTTTTCATCTCAATCAGGATATCTCCTTACCCTCTTTTTGTCCTCATCCAGTTCACCAATGTGAAAAGGATTTGCACTTGTTAGATCTGGTGAGAGCACTCAGATTCTACATTTCTCGTACGGCGCCCCTGCGCCGCTCGGATGCACTCTTTGTCCTTGTCGCTGGCCAGCGTAAAGGGACACAAGCTTCCAAATCAACCCTGGCTCGGTGGATCAAGGAACCAATTCTCGAGGCTTATCATTCCTCCGGGCTTCCGGTTCCCTCAGGGCTGAAGGCCCATTCTACCAGGGCCGTGGGAGCGTCCTGGGCTTTGCGGCACCAGGCTACGGCTCAGCAGGTGTGTCAGGCGGCTACCTGGTCGAGCCTGCACACTTTCACGAAACACTATCAGGTGCATACCTATGCTTCGGCAGATGCCAGCCTAGGTAGGCGAGTCCTTCAGGCGGCGGTTGCCCACCTGTAGGACGGAGCCGGTTGCGGCTCTATTATGAGGTATTATTTACCCACCCAGGGACTGCTTTTGGACGTCCCAATTGTCTGGGTCTCCCTATGGAGCGACAAAGAAGAAGGGAATTTTGTTTACTTACCGTAAATTCCTTTTCTTCTAGCTCCAATTGGGAGACCCAGCACCCGCCCCTGTTTTTTGTGTACACATGTTGTTCATGTTGAATGGTTTCAGTTCTCCGATATTCCTTCGGATTGAATTTACTTTAAACCAATTATAATTTTTTCCTCCTTCTTGCTTTTGCACCAAAACTGAGGAGCCCGTGAGCACGGGGGGTGTATAGGCAGAAGGGGAGGGGCTTTACACTTTTAGTGTAATACTTTGTGTGGCCTCCGGAGGCATAGCTATACACCCCAATTGTCTGGGTCTCCCAATTGGAGCTAGAAGAAAAGGAATTTACGGTAAGTAAACAAAATTCCCTTCTTTGGTTTTTCACCAAGACAAGGTGGTTCTCTGTCCGACTCCGGACTTTCTCCCTAAGGTGGTGTCTCCTTTCCACCTTAACCAGGACATTTCATTGCCTTCCCTTTGTCCGGCCCCTGTGCATCGCTTTGAGAAAGCGTTGCATACTTTAGATCTGGTGCGAGCGCTCCGGATCTATGTGTCACGCACCACCGCTCTCAGGCGGTGCACCTCACTTTTTGTGCTAACCACAGGTCAGCGCAAGGGTCTCTCGGCTTCTAAACCGACTCTGGCTCGTTGGATTAGGTCGGCCATATCCGAAGCCTACCAATGTTCTCAGGTGCCTCCCCCGCCGGGGATTAAGGCGCACTCGACCAGAGCTGTCGGTGCCTCTTGGGCTTTCAGGCACCAGGCTACGGCTCAGCAGGTCTGTCAGGCTGCCACTTGGTCTAGTCTGCACACCTTTTCGAAGCACTACCAAGTGCATGCTCATGCTTCGGCAGATGCGAGCTTGGGCAGACGCATCCTTCAGGCGGCTGTCGCCCATTTGTGAAGTTAGGTTTTGCCTACTTCTCAGTTTCTGTTTATTTCCCACCCATGGACTGCTTTGAGACGTCCCATGGTCTGGGTCTCCCATAAGGAACGATGAAGAAAAAGAGAATTTTGTTTACTTACCGTAAATTCTTTTTCTTATAGTTCCGACATGGGAGACCCAGCACCCTCCCTGTTGCCTGTTGGCAGTTCTTGTTCCGTGTGTTTTCACCGGCTGTTGTTGTAGACAGAGGTTCCGGTTATTCCGGGTTTTACTCTATCTCTACTTATGGGTGGATGTCCTCCTTCAGCTTTTGCACTAAACTGGTTGGATTTGTCATCCAGGGGGTGTATATGCCCGGAGGGAGGAGCTACACTTTTGGTGTAGTACTTTGTGTGTCCTCCGGAGGCAGAAGCTATACACCCCATGGTCTGGGTCTCCCATGTCGGAACTATAAGAAAAAGAATTTACGGTAAGTAAACAAAATTCTCTTTTTTTTTTTTTTTTTGTTTTAAATGAAGGGAATTTTGTTTACTTACCGTAAATTCCTTTTCTTCTAGCTCCTATTGGGAGACCCAGACAATTGGGTGTATAGCTTCTGCCTCCGGAGGCCACACAAAGTATTACACTTTAAAAAGTGTAACCCCTCCCCTCTGCCTATACACCCTCCCGTGCATCACTGGCTCCTCAGTTTTGGTGCAAAAGCAGGAAGGAGGAAACTTATAAATTGGTCTAAGGTAAATTCAATCCGAAGGATGTTCGGAGAACTGAAAACCATGAACCAAAAGAACAATTCAACATGCAACAACATGTGTACACAAAAGAACAACCAGCCCGAAGGGAACAGGGGCGGGTGCTGGGTCTCCCAATAGGAGCTAGAAGAAAAGGAATTTACGGTAAGTAAACAAAATTCCCTTCTTCTTTGTCGCTCCATTGGGAGACCCAGACAATTGGGACGTCCAAAAGCAGTCCCTGGGTGGGTAAAAGAATACCTCGATAAAAAGAGCCGAAAACGACCCCTGCTGAGTGGATGTGTGCCTCCTTCCACACAAAGCATAAAACTGAGGAGCCCGTGATGCACGGGAGGGTGTATAGGCAGAGGGGAGGGGTTACACTTTTTAAAGTGTAATACTTTGTGTGGCCTCCGGAGGCAGAAGCTATACACCCAATTGTCTGGGTCTCCCAATGGAGCGACAAAGAAATATACATTTGAAACCTAAATTAATTTAAAAAAAGCATGTATTTTAAATATACTTTTTTGAAATATATATGCTTGTTTTTAACTTTTTTTTCTAAATATATGTTTAGATTATTTAATATTATTTAATATATATTAATCTAAAAATATATATTTAGAAAAAAGTTAAAAGAACAAGCATATATATTTAAAAAAGAGTATTTAAAATACATGCTTTTTTTAAATTAGGTTTCAAATGTATATATTTAAAAAAAAAAAGCTGCTTTTGTTTTTTTAAACTATTCGGTAGTTTCGTTAACGTAAAAAAATAAAAAAATGTGTGTTTTTATATATACCTTTATTTTTTTAAAGAAACTATATTTTAAAAAAAAAAAAGCATATTTAGAAATGATATATCTTTTTTCATTGTTTTTTGTTTTTAAAAATACATATATACTATTTAAAATATATTTATTTTAAAATATTTTTACACACTAGTGTAAAAAAAAGTATGAGTGTATTTAAGAGTATATATTTAAAGTTTTTTTTTTTTAAAAAAAAAACTGTTTAAAGAGTGTTTTTAGAAATCTATATTAGAGTATTTAAAAAAGAGTATATAGATTTATTAAAAAAGAGGATATATACTTAAAGAATATATTTCTTCGGCGCTCCATTGGGAGACCCAGACGATTGGGTGTATAGCTACTGCCTCCGGAGGCCACACAAAGTATTACACTAAAAAGTGTAAGGCCCCTCCCCTTCTGCATATACACCCCCCGTGGGATCACGGGCTGCTTCAGTTTTATGCTTTGTGCGAAGGAGGTCAGACATCCACGCATAGCTCCACTGTTTTTAGTCAGCAGCAGCTGCTGACTATGTCGGATGGAAGAAAAGAGGGCCCATACTAGGGCCCCCAGCATGCTCCCTTCGCACCCCACTTTTGTCGGCGGTGTTTGTTAAGGTTGAGGTACCCATTGCGGGTACGGAGGCTGGAGCCCACATGCTGTTTTCCTTCCCCATCCCCCCTCGGGGCTCTGGGTGAAGTGGGATCTTACCGGTCTCCAGGCACTGAGACCGAGCTCCATCCACAGACCCGGAGAACCTGCTGGATATGGAGCTGGGTATCGTCAGGGACAGGGCCCTGCTACATTAAGGTACTCTGTGTCCCCGTACACATCGCGCACACACACACCAGCATTGCTGGGAGTGCTAGTGCGCCGGGGACAACAGCGCGGAGCGCTTGTGCTATTATTCACTGCAGCTTAGCTGAGTGAATTTATGTGTTAGAAACTGCCGCGCCGGCCGCTGCGGGGTGTTTTACACTGTGGCGCGGCTGGGACTTGTGGTGCGCCGGGGACTTCCGCGCTGGCCGTGCACATAGGACGGCCGCGCTTATTACTCGAGTCCCCGGCTTTGCGGCCTAGTTTTCGCTTCGTTCCCGCCCCCAGCCCTGCCAGTCAGGGGAGGGGCGGGACGCTGTACAGAAAGTCAGCGCCGAGAGCAGGAGTCTGCTTTGCATTCTCCAGCCCCCTTCACTGGACACAGTGGGACGCCAGTTTCCCGCTCTTGTCTGGGGCACGCCCACGGCCCGCCCCTCTTCACAAGACGCCGGCAGCCATTCCTGCACGCCGTCTGGGCTGGAGAAGGGAGACAAGCTCTGGGCAACCAGTCACAGGATTCGGGCGACCACACACCCGCCTTTGTGCGGGCGGTAAGCAGCACCTGAAGTGCTGACCCCACTAATGCCATTTGTACTTTATGCCTAGATGGCTAGACTACAGCAGCAAAAAGCAAGGGTGCTAAGGCACAGGCTTTCTAGGCTGCTTGTATTGCATGTGCTGAAGTGTTCATTTGTACTTTATGCTGGTATGCTATACACTGCACTGTACGGTCGCTATTCTTGGCTATATACTCCTAGATGGCTGGACAACAGCAGCAAAAAAGCAAGGGTGCTAAGGCACAGGCTTTCTATGCTGCTTGTACTGCATGTGCTGAAGTGTTCATTTGTACTTTCTGCTTGTATGCTATACATTGCACTGTACGGTCGCTATTCTTGGCTAATGCTTCTAGATGGCTAGACAACAGCAGCAAAAAAGAAAGGGTGCCAAGGCACAGGATTTCTATGCTGCTTGTACTGCACGTGATACTGTTCCACACGGCAGGTTCCACTGTCCCCATTGTGTGCAATGCTCCCCTGTAGCACTTGGTCAGCCGGGGTCTCTGCTAGAAGTTGCCAAAGGAACCACCTGTGAACCCTGTCCAGGGACAGGGACGGAGTTGCAGTTTCGGCTGATAGATTGTCTGTGACTGTGACTAACATCTTAGAGACTTTGCAGTCCAGACGGACCATGGGCAATGTTGATACAATGCTCCCTGGCCGCCCTCATTTGGAACAAATCAATGCTCCGGGGGGGTCCCATGCATCCCAGGGCGCAGGCTCTGACACGGACGACAGTCCCAGACAGTCTAAGCGAGCTCGCTGGGAGCGGCACTCGGCTTCATCACTGGTTAGGGTCCCAGCAGGACTCTCTGTATGATGAGGCAGACGTAGCTGATCAGGACTCTGATCCTGAGACCGCTCTCAATCCGGATACTCCGGATGGTGACGCCATAGTGAATGATCTCCTAGCGTCCATCAAGGGAATGTTGGATATTTCTCCCTCAGCTCCTCCGGTGGAGGAGTCAGCTTCACAGCAGGAGAAATCCCTTTTCAGTATCTCAAGCGTATTTTGAGTACTTTTCTGGCCACTCTGACTTCAGAGAAGCAATCCGGAAACACACACTTATCCAGATAAGCGTTCTCCAATCGTATTAAGGATACACGTTATCCTTTTTTCTCCCTGACGTGGTCAAGCGCTGGACACAGTGTCCAAAGGTGGATCCCCCAATCTCCAGGCTTGCGGCTAGATCCATAGTTGCAGTGGAAGATGGGACTTCACTTAAAGATGCCATTGACAGACAGATGGTCCTCTGGTTGAATTCTGTCTATGAAGCTATCGGCGTGTCGGTTGCTCCGGCATTCGCAGCCGTATGGGCATTCCAAGCTATTTCAGCTGGTCTTGCGCACGTGGACACTGTCACATGTACATCTGTGCCGCAGATGGCGTCCTTAACCTCGCAATGTCTGCATTGCGACTTACGCTATTAATGCTGTCCTGCACTACGAGCCGTACGTCAGTGGCGTCTGCCGACTCCGTGGTTTTACGCTGAGCCTTGTGGTTGAGGAATTGGACAGCAGATTCTGCTTCCAAAAAAGTGCTTAACCAGTTTGCCATTATCTGGTGTCAGACTGTTTGGTGAGCGATTGGATGAAATCATTAAACAGTCCAAGGGTAAGGACTCTTCCTTACACCAGCCCAGATCAAACAACACAACAGAGGAAGGGACAGTCGAGGTTTCGGTCCTTCCCAGGCTCGGGCAGGTCCCAATTGTCCTCGTCCAAAGGACTCAAAAGGCTCAGAGAGGCGCAGATTCCTGACAGGCTCAATCACGCCCAAGGAAGGCAGCCGGAGGAACCGCTACCAAGGCGGTTTCCTCATGACGTTCAGCCCTCTCTCTCCGCATCCGCGGTCGGTGGCAGACTCTCCCGCTTTGGCGACATTTAGCTGCCACAGGTCAAAGACCGGTGGGTGAGAGACATTTTGTCTCACGTGTACAGGATAGAGTTCTGTTCTCGTCCTCAGACTAGATCTTCAGAACTTCCTCACCTCCCGACCGAGCCGATGCTCTTCTGCAGGCAGAAGGAGTGGTAATCCCTGTTCCTCCTCAGGAACATGATACGGTTTTTACTCCAATCTGGTTGTGGTACCAAAAGACGACGGCTTTTTCCGTTCCGTTTTGGACCTAAACCTGCTCAACAAGCACTTGAAAACCAGGCAGTTCCGGATGAAATCCCTCCGCTCCGTCATTGCCTCAATGTCTCAAGGAGATTTCCTAGCGTCAATAGACATCAGGATGCTTATCTCCACGTGCCGATTGCTCCAGAGCACCGGTGTTGGCTACGTTTCGTTATTGAAGACGAGCATCTTCAGTTCGTAGCCCTGCCCTTCGGTCTGGCGACAGCCCCACGGCTTTTCACCAATTCATGGCAGCAGTGGGAGTAGTCCTGCACTCTCAGGGTCACTTTGTGATCCCTTACTTGGACGATCTACTTGTCAAGGCACCCTCTCAAGAGGCATGCCAACACAGCCTGAACGTGGCGCTGGAGACTCTCCAGAGTTTCGGGTGGATCATAAACTTTTCAAAGTTAAATCTGACACCGACCCAATCGCTGACATATCTTGGCATGGAGCTTCACACTCTCTCAGCGATAGTGCAGCTCACGCTGAACATACAGCGTTCACTACAGACGGGGGTGCAGTCTCTCCTTCAAGGCCAGTCACACCCCTTAAGACGCCTCATGCAGAGGCAGTCCCTTTCGCGCAGTTTCATCTGCGTCCACTTCTATAGGACATTCTTCGCCAATGGGATGGGAAGTCGACGTCCCTAGACAGGAACGTACCCCTTTCTCAGACGGGCAAGGACTCTCTTCAGAGGAGTCCACCCTTCAGATCAATGTTCTGGAAATCTGGGCAGGGTATCTTGTCCTGCAAACCTTCCAGCAGAGGCTGGAAGGCAAACAGATCCGAATTCAGTCGGACAATTTCGCAGCGGTGGCATACATCAACCACCAAGGCGGAACACGCAGTCGGCAAGCCTCCCAGGAAGTCCGGCGGATTCTGATGTGGGTGGAAGACAGAGCATACACCATATCCGCAGTTCACATCCCGGGCGTAGAAAACTGGGAAGCAGACTTCCTCAGTCGCCAGGGCATGGACGCAGGGGAATGGTCTCTGCACCCGGACGGGTTTCAAGAAATCTGTAGCCGCTGGGGGAGGCCGGACGTCGACCTACTGGCGTCTCGGCACAACAACAAGGGCCCGATTTTCATGGCGCGGTCTCAAGATCAAAGAGCTCTGGCGGCAGGCGCCTTAGTTCAGGATTGGTCGCAGTTCCAGCTACCCTATGTGTTTCCCTCTCTGGCACTGTTGCCCAGAGGGCTACGCAAGATCAGCTCCGATTGCCGCCGCGCCATCCTCGTCGCCCCAGACTGGCCGAGGATGTCGTGGTACCTGCATCTGTGGCATCTCACGGTCGGCCGACCGTGGGCACTACCAGACCGGCCAGACTTACTGTCCCAAGGGCCGTTTTTTCCATCTGAATTCTACAGCCCTGAACCTGACTGTGTGGCCATTGAGTCCTGGATCCTAGCGTCTTCAGGATTATCTCAAGACGTCATTGTCACCATGAGACGGGCTAGGAAGCCGACGTCTGCCAAGATCTACCACAAGACGTGGAAGATATTCTTATCTTAGGGCTCTGCTCAGGGAGTGTCTCCCTGGACATTTGCATTGCCTTCTTTTCCTTCCTTCCTGCAATCTGGTTTGGGAAAAGGTTTGTCGCTCGGCTCCCTTAACGGACGAGTCCCAGCGCTGTCTGTGTTCTTTCAGAAGCGCATAGTACGACTTCCTCAGGTACGCACGTTCCTGCAGGGGGTTTGTCACATTGTCCCTCCGTACAAGAGGCCGTTAGACCAATGGGATCTGAACAGGGTACTAATTGCTCTCCAGGAGCCGCCCTTTGAGCCTCTGAGGGATGTTTCACTTTCTCGACTTTCACAGAAAGTGGCCTTTTTTGGTAGCGGTCACGTCTCTTCAGAGAGTGTCCGAGCTAGCAGCGCGGTCATCCAAAGCTCCCTTCCTGGTGTTTCACCAAGACAAGGTAGTGCTGCGCCTGATTCCGGGGTTTCTCCCTAAGGTGGTATCCCCCTTTTCATCTCAGTCAGGATATCTCCTTACCTTCCTTTTGTCCTCATCCAGTTCATCGATATGAATTGGATTTGCATTTGTTGGATCTGATGAGAGCACTCAGAATCTACATTTCCCGCACGGCGCCCCTGCGCCGCTCGGATGCACTCTTTGTACTTGTCGCTGGTCAGCGCAAAGGGTCGCAGGCTTCCAAATCCACCCTGGCTCGATGGATCAAGGAACCAATTCTTGAAGCCTACCGTTTTTGCTGGGCTTCCGGTTCCATCAGGGCTGAAGGCCCATTCTACCAGAGCCGTGGGTGCGTCCTGGACATTATGGCACCAGGCTACGGCTCAGCAGGTGTGCCAGGCGGCTACCTGGGCGAGTCTGCACACCTTCACCAAGCGTTATCAGGTGCATGCCTACGCTTAGGCGGATGCCAGCCTAAGTAGAAGAGTCCTGCAGGCGGCGGTTGCCTCCATGTAGGGAAGGGCTGTTTTTACAGTCCAAACTTGAGGTATTAATTTACCCACCCAGGGACTGCTTTTGGACGTCCCAATCGTCTGGGTCTCCCAATGGAGCGCCGAAGAAGAAGGGAATTTTGTTACTTACCGTAAATTCCTTTTCTTCTAGCTCCAATTGGGAGACCCAGCACCCGCCCCTGTTCCTTCGGGATTTTTGGTTGCTCGGGTACACATGTTGTTCATGTTGAATGGTTTCAGTTCTCCGATGTTCCTTCGGATTGAATTGTTTAACCAATTATTGGCTTTCCTCCTTCTTGCTTTTGCACTAAAACTGAAGCAGCCCGTGATCCCACGGGGGGTGTATATGCAGAAGGGGAGGGGCCTTACACTTTTTAGTGTAATGCTTTGTGTGGCCTCCGGAGGCAGTAGCTATACACCCAATCGTCTGGGTCTCCCAATTGGAGCTAGAAGAAAAGGAATTTACGGTAAGTAACAAAATTCCCTTCTTATTTAAATTTTTGTTAAAGAGAATATTTACTTAAGAAAAGATATATTTTGAAAAAAAAATGTACAGTATAAAGTACAGACCAAACGTTTGGACACACCTTCTCATTCAAAGAGTTTTCTTTATTTTTATGACTCTGAAAATTGTAGATTCACATTGAAGGCATCAAAACTATGAATTATCACATGTGGAATGAAATACTTAACAAAAAAGTGTGAAACAACTGAAAATATGTCTTGTGTTCTAGGTTCTTCAAAGTAGCCACCTTTTGCTTTGATGACTGCTTTGCACACTCTTGGCATTCTCTTCATGAGCTTCAAGAGGTAGTCACCGGAAATGGTTTTCACTGCACAGGTGTGCCCTGTCAGGTTTAATAAGTGGGATTTCTTGCCTTATAAATGGGGTTGGGGCCATCAGTTGTGTTGTGCAGAAGTCTGGTGGATACAGAGCTGATAGTCCTACTGAATAGACTGTTAGCTGTTTTTTTCTTGCCATAGTACAAATTCTAAGTAAAGAAAAACGAGTGGCCATCATTACTTTAAGAAATGAGGTTGTCAGTCCGAAAAACTGGGAAAACTTTGAAAGTGTCCCCAAGTGCAGTGGCAAAAACCATCAAACGCTGCAAAGAAACTGGTTCACATGAGGACCACCCCAGGAAAGGAAGACCAAGAGTCACCTCTGCTGCGGAGGATAAGTTTATCTGAGTTACCAGCCTCAGAAATCGCAGGTTAACAGCAGCTCAGATTAGAGACCAGGTCAATGCCACACAGAGTTCTAGCAGCAGACATCTCTAGAACAACTGTTAAGAGGAGACTTTGTGCAGCAGCCTTCATGGTAAAATAGCTGCTAGGAAACCACTGCTAAGGACAGGCAACAAGCAGAAGAGACTTGTTTGGGCTAAAGAACACAAGGAATGGACATTAGACCAGTGGAAATCTGTGCTTTGGTCTGATGAGTCCAAATTTGAGATCTTTGGATCCAACCACCGTGTCTTTGTAGAAAAGGTGAACGGATGGACTCTACATGCCTGGTTCCCACTGTGAAGCATGGAGGAGGAGGTGTGATGGTGTGGGGGTGCTTTGCTGGTGACACTGTTGGGGATTTATTCAAAATTGAAGGCATACTGTACCAGCATGGCTACCACAGCATCTTGCAGCGGTGTGCTATTCCATCCGGTTTGCGTTTAGTTGGACTATCATTTTTTTCTTTGTCGCTCCATTGGGAGACCCAGACAATTGGGTGTATAGGCTATGTCTCCGGAGGCCGCACAAAGTATTACACTAAAAGTGTAAAGCCCCTCCCCTTCTGCCTATACACCCCCCGTGCTCCCACGGGCTCCTCAGTTTTTTGCTTTGTGCGAAGGAGGCAGACATGCACAGCACAGCTCCACAGATTAGTCAGCAGCAGCTGCTGACTATGTCGGATGGAAGAAAAGTGGGCCCATATAGGGCCCCCAGCATGCTCCCTTCTCACCCCACTCTTGTCGGCGGTGTTGTTAAGGTTGAGGTATCCATTGCGGGTACGGAGGCTGGAGCCCACATGCTGTTTTCCTTCCCCATCCCCCTTAGGGCTCTGGGTGAAGTGGGATCCTATCGGTCTCCAGGCACTGAGACCGTGCTCCATCCACAACTCCTGGGAGCCTGCTGGATAGGAGCTGAGTATCGTTCAGGGACATGGCCCTGCTACTTGGAGGTACTCTGTGTCCCTGTGGGGACCGCGCACAGCAACACTTCAGCATTGCTGGGTGTGCTAGTGCACCGGGGACCGCGGCGCTGACCGGGTTAATGTGCCATTACACACTCAGCGTCGTTGAGTGTGTTTATGTAGGGGGACTACCGCACTACCGCCGCCGCCATGTTTTAACACTGCGGCGCGGCTGGGACTTGTAGTGCGCCGGGGACTTCCGCGCGGCCGCGCTTTTATGGCAGCCGCGCTTATTACTTGAGTCCCCGGCTTGTACGGCCTAGTGTTTCCTCCTCCCGCCCACAGCCCTGACAGGCAGGGGTAGGGCGGGACGCTGTACAGACGTGCAGCAGTGAGGGCTGGAGCATGCTTTGCATACTCCACCCCCCTCACTGTGCACTGTGAGGCACCAGTTCCCGCACTTTCTGGGTCACGCCCACGGCTCCCTCATCTCCTCAGGACGCCGGCAGCCATTCCTGTCAGCTCCTCGGACGCTGCAGAGGGGGACAAATTCTGGGAGACCCAGGCAGGGATTATGGTGGCCTCACAACCGCTTTAATCGGGTGGTAAGCAGCACCTGTGGTGCTAGCCCCATTGTGCAGAAGTGTAATTATATGTTTATGGTATATATTTTACACTGTATAGTGCACAGTTGCTTTCTGGCTATATTCCCTATTGTGTTACTCAGGGAAGACATAGCATGGCGCCCACAAAAGGCAGGGGTGCCAAAACACAGGCTTACTATGCTGCCTGCGCCGCATGTACGACGCCGCTACCGGCAGGTTCCACTGACCCTCACTGTGTGCACTGCTCGGCCCCTGCTGCACTTACACAGCCGGAGCCTCTGCTAGGGGGGGCCCAGGGGGCTCCACCTGCTGACACTGTCCAGGTGACAGGGACGGAGTTTGCAGTCTTTAAGGATAAACTCTCTGAGACTATGGCTAAGATACTAGAAGCCTTGCAGTCCAGACCGGTATAAACCACATCCAAAAATAAGCTATCGAGGTAAGATTCAGAAGAGACCACCTGAGACAAACCTCTAAAACATAAGTCTTTATTGATATTAAATATTAAAATGAGACACCATGTGTCTGACAAACATAAAGGACAAAAGACAATGTGCTCGTGAAGGGCCAGATAGAGGTAGGTAGAAAAAAAGCGTGCAGGAATATACTGATAATGGATAGCTAGATGAATTCTAGGCAATCTAGGAGGGACTAGTTAGATTGCTAGCGGGGGGTGTTCTGTACATTATAACACTTATAACACTCTCCGCAGGTAGGAAGGATAAGTGAAGGATCTAACTAGTCCCTCCTAGATTGCCTAGAATTCATCTAGCTATCCATTATCAGTATATTCCTGCACGCTTTTTTTCTACCTACCTCTATCTGGCCCTTCACGAGCACATTGTCTTTTGTCCTTTATGTTTGTCAGACACATGGTGTCTCATTTTAATATTTAATATCAGTCCAGACCGGTATCTCAGCACAGGGACTCTGTTGAATCATTGTTCCCTGGCCCCCCTCAGTTGGACCAACAATGTCCCCCCCGGGGATTCTCATAGAAACCTGGCTGAGGGCTCTGACACAGACCCCAGTCCCAGACCGACTAAGCGAGCTCGCTTGGCAATTCCCTCGACATCATCATATTGTTCAGGGTCTCAGCGAGGGGAATCTCTGGTTGATGACGCGGAGGTAGCTGATCAGGATTCTGATCCTGAGGCCGCTCTCAATCTTGATACTCCTGACGGGGACGCAATAGTGAACGATCTTATTGCGTCCATCAATAAAATGTTGGATATTTCTCCCTCAGCTCCTCCGGTGGAGGAGTCAGCTTCTCAGCAGGAGAAATTCCGTTTCAGGTTTCCCAAGCGTACACCGAGTATGTTTCTGGACCACTCTGATTTCAGAGAGGCAGTCCAGAATCACCATGATTGTCCAGATAAGCGTTTTTCTAAGCGCCTTAAGGATACACGTTATCCCTTTCCCCCTGACGTAGTCAAAGGTTGGACTCAGTGTCCCAAGGTGGATCCTCCAATCTCCAGACTGGCAGCTAGATCCATACTTGCAGTTGAAGATGGGGCTTCACTCAAAGATGCCACTGACAGACAGATGGAGCTCTGGTTGAAATCCATCTATGAAGCTATCGGCGCTTCTTTTGCCCCAGCATTCGCAGCCGTATGGGCGCTACAAGCGCCCAGGTCAATATATATATATATATATATATATATATATATATATATAATATATCAGCAGGTCAAGCGCAAATTGACGCAGCCACACGCACTTCCGCGCCGCAGGTGGCGTCCATAGCCGCTCAGACGTCAGCAATGGCGTCTTACGCTATTAATGCTGTCCTGGACTCTGCGAGCCGTACGGCGGTTGCATCCGCCAATTCGGTGGTACTCCGCAGGGCCTTGTGGCTACGGGAATGGAAGGCAGATTCTGCTTCCAAAAAGCGCTTAACTAGTTTGCCAATTTCTGGCGACCGATTGTTTGGCGAGCGTTTGGATGAAATCATCAAACAATCCAAGGGAAAGGATACATCCTTACCCCAGCCCAAACCGAACATACCCCAACAGAGGAGGGGGCAGTCGAGGTTTCGGTCCTTTCGGGGCGCGGGCAGGTCCCAATTCTCCTCGTCCAAAAGGCCTCAGAAAGATCAAAGGAACTCTGATTCATGGCGGTCTAAGTCACGTCCAAAAAAGACCACAGGAGGTGCCGCTACCAAAGCGGCTTCCTCATGACTTTCGGCCTCCGCAATCTGCATCCTCGGTCGGTGGCAGGCTCTCCCGCTTTTGCGACACCTGGCTGCCACGGGTAAAAGACCGCTGGGTGAGAGACATTCTGTCTCACGGTTACAAGATAGAGTTCACCTCTCGTCCCCCGACTCGATTCTTCAGGTCATCCCCGCCTCCCGAGCGAGCCGAGGCTCTTCTGCAGGCGCTGGGCACTCTGAAGGCAGAAGGAGTGGTGGTCCCTGTTCCTCTTCAGCAACAGGGTCACGGTTTTTACTCCAACCTGTTTGTGGTCCCAAAGAAGGACGGGTCTTTCCGTCCTGTCCTGGACCTGAAACTGCTCAACAAACACGTAAAGACCAGGCGGTTCCGGATGGAATCCCTCCGCTCCGTCATCGCCTCAATGTCCCAGGGAGATTTCCTTGCATCGATCGATATCAAAGATGCTTATCTCCACGTACCGATTGCTCCAGAGCACCAGCGCTTCTTGCGCTTCGCCATAGGAGACGAACACCTGCAGTTCGTGGCACTGCCGTTCGGCCTGGCAACAGCCCCACGGGTTTTCACCAAGGTTATGGCTACTGTAGTAGCGGTCCTCCACTCTCAGGGTCACTCGGTGATCCCTTACTTGGACGATCTCCTGATCAAGGCACCCTCTCAAGAGGCATGCCAACACAGCCTCGACGCTACTCTGGAGACTCTCCAGAGTTTCGGGTGGATCATCAATTTTCCAAAGTCAAATCTGACACCGGCCCAATCGCTGACATATCTTGGCATGGAGTTTCATACCCTCTGTAGCTTCCGCTGATCAAGCAGCAGTCGCTACAGAAGGGGGTACAATCTCTCCTTCAAGGTCAGGCACACCCCTTGAGGCGCCTCATGCACTTCCTGGGGAAGATGGTGGCAGCAATGGAGGCAGTCCCTTTCGCGCAGTTTCACCTGCGTCCTCTTCAATGGGACATCCTTCGCAAATGGGACAGGAAGCCGACGTCCCTCGACAGGAACGTCTCTCTCTCTCAGGCGACAAAAGCTTCCCTTCGGTGGTGGCTTCTTCCCACTTCATTATCGAAGGGGAAATCCTTCCTACCCCCATCCTGGGAGGTGGTCACGACGGACGCGAGTCTGTCAGGGTGGGGAGCGGTTTTTCTCCACCACAGGGCTCAGGGTACGTGGACCCGGCAAGAGTCCTCACTTCAGATCAATGTTCTGGAAATACGGGCAGTGTACCTTGCCCTGAAAGCGTTCCAGCAGTGGCTGGAAGGCAAGCAGATCCGAATTCAGTCGGACAATTCCACAGCGGTGGCATACATCAACCACCAAGGCGGCACACGCAGTCGGCAAGCCTTCCAGGAAGTCCGGCGGATCTTGATGTGGGTGGAAGCCACGGCCTCCACCATCTCTGCAGTTCACATCCCGGGCGTGGAAAACTGGGAAGCAGATTATCTCAGTCGCCAGGGCATGGACGCAGGGGAATGGTCCCTTCACCCGGACGTGTTTCAGGAGATGTGTTGCCGCTGGGGGGTGCCGGACGTCGACCTCATGGCGTCCCGGCACAACAACAAGGTACAGACGTTCATGGCACGGTCTCAAGATCCCAGAGCTATGGCGGCAGACGCCTTAGTTCAGGATTGGTCGCAGTTTCAGCTCCCTTATGTGTTTCCTCCGCTTTCACTGTTGCCCAGAGTGTTACGCAAGATCAGGGCCGACTGCCGCCGCGTCATCCTCGTCGCTCCAGACTGGCCGAGGAGGTCGTGGTACCCGGATCTGTGGCATCTCACGGTCGGCCAACCGTGGGCACTACCAGACCGACCAGACTTGCTGTCTCAAGGGCCGTTTTTCCATCTGAATTCTGCGGCCCTCAACCTGACTGTGTGGCCATTGAGTCCTGGATCCTAGCGTCTTCAGGATTATCTCAAGAGGTCATTGCCACTATGAGACAGGCTAGGAAACCAACGTCCGCCAAGATCTACCACAGGACGTGGAAAATTTTCCTGTCATGGTGCTCTG
Organism: Anomaloglossus baeobatrachus; assembly: GCF_048569485.1. Classification (NCBI taxonomy): domain Eukaryota; kingdom Metazoa; phylum Chordata; class Amphibia; order Anura; family Aromobatidae; genus Anomaloglossus; species Anomaloglossus baeobatrachus. The sequence goes on along the minus strand of NC_134362.1, from coordinate 184,608,158 downwards.
CTCAGGGTTTTTCTCCCTGGCCTTTTGCCTTGCCCACTTTTCTGTCCTTCCTTCAATCTGGACTTGAAAAGGGTTTGTCGCTCGGCTCCCTTAAGGGACAAGTCTCAGCGCTCTCTGTGTTTTTCCAGAAGCGCCTAGCCAGACTTCCACAGGTACGCACGTTCCTGCAGGGGGTTTGTCACATCGTTCCTCCTTACAAGCGGCCGTTAGAACCCTGGGAACTGAACAGGGTGCTGATGGCTCTTCAGAAACCACCATTTGAGCCAATGAGGGATATTTCTCTCTCTCGCCTTTCGCAGAAAGTGCTCTTCCTAGTAGCAGTCACCTCTCTTCGGAGAGTGTCTGAGCTAGCAGCGTTGTCGTGCAAAGCCCCTTTCCTGGTGTTTCACAGGACAAGGTGGTTCTGCGTCCGGTTCCGGAATTTCTCCCCAAGGTGGTATCCCCTTTTCATCTCAATCAGGATATCTCCTTACCCTCTTTTTGTCCTCATCCAGTTCACCAATGTGAAAAGGATTTGCACTTGTTAGATCTGGTGAGAGCACTCAGACTCTACATTTCTCGTACGGCGCCCCTGCGCCGCTCGGACGCACTCTTTGTCCTTGTCGCTGGCCAGCGTAAAGGGTCACAGGCTTCCAAATCAACCCTGGCTCGGTGGATCAAGGAGCCAATTCTCGAAGCTTACCGTTCTGCTGGGCTTCCGGTTCCCGCAGGGCTGAAGGCCCATTCTACCAGAGCCGTGGGCGCGTCCTGGGCTTTGAGGCACCAGGCTACGGCTCAGCAGGTGTGTCAGGCGGCTACCTGGTCGAGCCTGCACACTTTCACGAAACACTATCAGGTGCATACCTATGCTTCGGCGGATGCCAGCCTAGGTAGACGAGTCCTTCAGGCGGCGGTTGCCCACCTGTAGGAAGGGGCCGTTTTACGGCTCCATTACGAGGTATTATTTTACCCACCCAGGGACTGCTTTTGGACGTCCCAATTGTCTGGGTCTCCCAATGGAGCGACAAAGAAGGGAATTTTGTTTACTTACCGTAAATTCCTTTTCTTCTAGCTCCAATTGGGAGACCCAGCACCCGCCCCTGTTTTTTTTGTGTACACATGTTGTTCATGTTGAATGGTTTCAGTTCTCCGATATTCCTTCGGATTGAATTTACTTTAAGGCTATGTGCGCACTTACCGGATTTTTCGCGGATTTTGCCGCGGATTTGCTGCATGTTTCGCTCCAGAAAATGTTCATAACATCTCTGCAGTGAATCACCAGCAAATCCTATGGAGAAAAAAAATCCTGTGCGCACTAGGCGGAATTTGACAGCTGCATGTTTTGCTGCGGGAATCCCGCAGCAAAAACAAGTGCATGTCACTTCTTTTCCGCACAGCGCTGCGGGATTTTACTCCATTGACTCAATGTTAATCAAGAAATCCCGCAGGGAATAACGCAGGCAGCAAATTCTGTGCGGTTCACTGCGTTTTCCTGCGTTATTCCCTGCGGTATTTTGCGGTTTACCTCCGGTAATGTGCATCACTTGCTTGCGGTTTTGCAGGGAAGTGATGTCATTACAGGAAGAGGAAGCCGTGCAGAGAGTAAACACACACACATCACACACACACATCACAGACACATAGAACACATAGACACAGACACATAGAACACACATAGAAAGAAAACGGAAATATAGAAAAAAAAGAACGTGGGCTCCGCTGCATATTTACCTTCCAGCCGAGGTAAGCACACAGCGGCGGCCCGGTATTCTCAGGCTGGGGAGGGAGAGGGACAGGGTTAATGTCCCCCGCCTCACTCCCCCTCCGGCAGCCGAGAATATCAGCCGCAGCTGCCCCGGCACTGTCGCATGCAATATGCGACAATACCGGCGTGTCCTCGGCTCTTCTTGCCACCGTGTAGCAGTGGTGGCAAGGTAATACAAGGGGTTAATGGTGGTGGATCACCGCCATTAACTCCAGGCTTGATCATGGCAGCGTCTATGTGACAGCTGACATGATCAACCCGTAAGTAAAGTGAAAAAAAACACAGACACCGAAAAATCCTTTATTTTAAATAAAACAAACAAGCCTCGTTCACCATTTTATTAACCCCTCCCAAACAAAGCTCCGGCGTAATCCAGGTCCGACATAAACCACAGCTTCGGCGTCCTGCACTGCTTCCATCCAGCCGCGACTGTCACAGACACAGCGCTGAATGAAAGCAGCAGAGGTAATTACCGGTCATTTCCCACGGCCGGTAATGTGAACTCACTGCCGACCGTGGGAAATGCAGCGATCTGTCATCTATCTCTCTATCTATCTATCCCTCTGTCTATCTATCTATCCCTCTATCTATTCTTCTGTCTATCTACTCTCAGAATTAAATGACTTTTTTTTTTTTTTTTCTTCAATGTGCTTTATTGCATTGAATGCAATAAAGCACATCCCAACCCGCACGCGGCAAAACCGCGGCAATACCGCGAATAATACCGCGGTAAAACCGCAGCAAACCGCATGCGGTTTTCGGGTGCGGTTTCCCGCGGTTTTTTACCGCGGGTGCGGTAATCTTTGAGGGCATGCGGAATTTTCTCAAGAAAATTCCACTTCCCAGTGCGCACAGAGCCTAAACCAGTTTATAATTTTTTTCCTCCTTCTTGCTTTTGCACCAAAACTGAGGAGCCCATGGGAGCACGGGGGGTGTATAGGCAGAAGGGGAGGGGCTTTACACTTTTAGTGTAATACTTTGTGCGGCCTCCGGAGGCATAGCCTATACACCCAATTGTCTGGGTCTCCCAATTGGAGCTAGAAGAAAAGGAATTTACGGTAAGTAAACAAAATTCCCTTCTTTTTCAACAGGACAATTACCCCAAACACACCTCCAGGCTGTGTAAGGGCTATTTGACTAAGAAGGAGAGTGATGGGGTGCTACGCCAGATGACCTGGTCTCCACATTCACCAGACCTGAACCCAATCGAGATGGTTTGGGGTGAGCTGGACCGCAGAGTGAAGGCAAAAGGGCCAACAAGTGCTAAGCATCTCTGGGAACTCCTTCAAGACTGTTGGAAAACCATTTCCGGTGACTACCTCTTGAAGCTCATCAAGAGAATGCCAAGAGTGTGCAAAGCAGTAATGAAAGCAAAAGGTGGCTACTTTGAAGAACCTAGAATATAAGACATATTTTCAGTTGTTTCACACTTTTTTGTTAAGTATTTCATTCCTGATGTGTTAATTCATAGTTTTGATACCTTCCATGTGAATCTACAGTTTTCAGAGTCCTGAAAATAAAGAAAACTCTTTAAATGAGAAGATGTGTCCAAACTTTTGGTCTGTGCTGTATATTTAAAAAAAAGTACACAGTTCTATTATAGTCTTTGCCCCAATAACCCATTTTTTTTTTTTTTACGGATCCTTATTATTCTTTTATGTTTCCATATAAGGTTGATATGGAATTAAATCGTCGTCATATTTTATCGATATTTTCCAATCTGGCTTTGTACTTTTCTACGAAGTTATCGGCTCTTGTCAACGACTTTCTTACTTTCCAGGCAGGAATTGCTCTTTTCTTCGATTTGTCCGCTGCAGATCTATAGCTGAAGAATATGGGCTGGACACGGCTAAAAAGGATGACATCGGTAAGAAGACAATAGGTCATCGCCGCCATCTTTTTGTACTGTAGGAGATTGTACTTTTTTTTTCTTTTTCGCTCTATTGGGAGACCCAGACAATTGGGTGTATAGGCTATGCCTCCGGAGGCCGCACAAAGTACTACACTTAAAAGTGTTAGGCCCCTCCCCTTCTGCCTATACACCCCCCGTGCTCCCACGGGCTCCTCAGTTTTTTGCTTTGTGCGAAGGAGGTCAGACACGCACGCACAGCTCCATAGATGGGTCAGCAGCAGCTGCTGACTATGTCGGATGGAAGAAAAGTGGGCCCATATAGGGCCCCCAGCATGCTCCCTTCTCACCCCACTCTTGTCGGCGGTGTTGTTAAGGTTGAGGTATCCATTGCGGGTACGGAGGCTGGAGCCCACATGCTGCTTTCCTTCCCCATCCCCCTCTGGGCTCTGGGTGAAGTGGGATCTTACCGGTCTCCAGGCACTGAGACCGTGCTCCATCCACAACTCCTGTGGAGCCTGATGGATAGGAGCCGAGTATCGTTCAGGGACATGGCCCTGCATCTTGGAGGTACTCTGTATCCCTGTGGGGACCGCGCACGGCATCACCTCAGCTTTGCTGGGTGTGCTAGTGCACCGGGGACCGCGGCGCTGACCGGGTCTATATGTGCCATTACACACTCAGCGTCGCTGAGTGTGTTTATATGTAAGGGCTACCGCACTAACCGCCGCTGCCATGGGACACTGCGGCGCGGCTGGGACTTGTAGTTCGCCGGGGACTTTCACGCCGGCTGCGCTTTTACGGCGGCCGCGTTTATTACTAGAGTCCCCGGCTTCCTTGCGGCCTAGTTTACTTTTCTCCCGCCCTCAGCCCTGACAGGCAGGCGGAAGGGCGGGACGCTGCACGGAGCGAGCAGCTCTGAGGGCTGGAGTATGATTTACATACTCCACCCCCCTCACTGTGCACGGTGTGAGCACCAGTTCGCGCTCTTTCTCGGCCACGCCCACAGCTCCCTCATCTCGTCAGGACGCCGCAGCCATTCCTGTCAGCTCCACCGACGCTGCAGAAGAGGGACAAGTCCTGGGAGACCCAGACACGGTCTCTGGTGGCCTCACAACCGCTTTAGGCGGCTGGTAAGCAGCACCTGTTGGTGCTAGCCCCATGGTGCTGTAGTGTATTGGTACATTATTTGTGTATCATATATACTTTACACTGTATGAGCACAGTGCATTCTGGCTATATACCCTTTTGTGTAACTCAAGGAAAACTATAGCATGACGCCCACAAAAGGCAGGGGTGCCAAAACACAGGCTTATTATGCTGCCTGCGCCGCTTGTAAGACCCCACTACCGGCAGGTTCCACTGACCCTCATTGTGTGCAGTGTTCGACCCCTGTGCCACTTCTTCAGCCGGAGCCTATGCTAAGAGGGGCCCAGGGGGAGACACCTGTTGACACTGTCCAGGTGACGGGGACTGAGTTTGCTAAACTCTCTGAGACTATGGCTAAGATACTAGAAGCCTTGCAGTCCAGGCCGGTATCTCAGCAACGGGACCCTGTTGAATCGTTGTTCCCGGGCCCCCCTCAGTTGGACCAACAATGTCCTCCCGGGGTATCTCCTACATCCCAGTCTGAGGGTTCTGACTTAGACACCAGCCCCAGATTGACTAAGCGGGCTCGCTTAGAATTTCCCTCGACATCATATTGTTTAGGGTCTCAGCGGGGGGAATCTTTGGTTGATGATGCGGAGACAGCTGATCAGGATTCTGATCCTGAGAGCGCTCTCAATCTTAATACTCCAGACGGGGACGCCATAGTGAACGATCTTATTGCGTCCATCCATCAGTTGCTGGATATTTCTCCCTCAGCCCCTCCGGCGGAGGAGTCAGCTTCTCAGCAGGAGAAATTCCGTTTCAGGTTTCCCAAGCGTACACCGAGTATGTTTCTGGACCACTCTGATTTCAGAGAGGCAGTCCAGAATCACCATGCTTGTCCAGATAAGCGTTTTTCTAAGCGCCTTAAGGATACACGTTATCCTTTCCCCCCGGACGTGGTTAAAGGTTGGACTCAATGTCCCAAAGTGGATCCTCCAATCTCCAGACTGGCGGCTAGATCCATACTTGCAGTGGAAGATGGGGCCTCGCTCAAAGATGCCACTGACAGGCAGATGGAGCTCTGGTTGAAATCCATCTATGAAGCTATCGGAGCTTCTTTTGCCCCAGCATTCGCAGCCGTATGGGCGCTGCAAGCTATCTCAGCAGGTCAAGCGCAAATTGAAGCAGCCACTTGCACGGCCGCGCCACAAGTGGCATCCATTACCACCCAGACCTCGGCAATTGCGTCTTACGCTATTAATGCTGTCCTGGACTCTGTGAGCCGTACGGCGGTGGCGACCGCCAATTCGGTGGTACTCCGCAGGGCCTTGTGGCTACGGGAATGGAAGGCAGATTCTGCTTCCAAAAAGCGCTTAACCAGTTTGCCAATTTCTGGCGACAGTCTGTTTGGCGAGCGTCTGGATGAAATCATCAAACAATCCAAGGGAAAGGATACATCCTTACCCCAGCCCAAACAGAACATTCCCCAACAGAGGAGAGATCAGGCGAGGTTTCGGTCCTTTCGGGGCGCGGGCAGGTCCCAATTCTCCTCGTCCAAAAGGTCTCAGAAAGAACAAAGGAACTCTGATGCATGGCGGTCTAAGTCACGTCCTAAAAAGAACATTGGAGGCACCGCTAACAAGGCGGCTTCCTCATGACTTTCGACCTCCTCTAGTAGCATCCTCGGTCGGTGGCAGGCTCTCCCGCTTTTGCGACGCCTGGCTGCCACAAATAAAAGACCGCTGGGTGACAGACATTCTGTCTCACGGTTACAAGATAGAGTTCATCTCTCGTCCCCCGACTCGATTCTTCAGGTCTTCTCCGCCTCCCGAGAGAGCCGAGGCTCTTCTGCAGGCGCTGGGCACTCTGAAGGCAGAAGGAGTGGTGGTCCCTGTTCCTCTTCATCAACAGGGCCACGGTTTTTACTCCAACTTGTTTGTGGTCCCAAAGAAGGACGGGTCTTTCCGTCCTGTCCTAGACCTGAAACTTCTCAACAAACACGTAAAGACCAGGCGGTTCCGGATGGAATCCCTTCGCTCCGTCATCGCCTCAATGTCCCAAGGAGTTTTCCTTGCATCGATCGATATCAAAGATGCTTATCTCCACGTTCCGATTGCCCCAGAGCACCAGCGCTTCTTGCGCTTCGCCATAGGAAACGAACACCTGCAGTTCGTGGCACTGCCATTCGGCCTGGCAACAGCCCCACGGGTTTTCACCAAGGTTATGGCTACTGTAGTAGCGGTCCTCCATTCTCAGGGTCACTCGGTGATCCCGTACTTGGACGATCTGTTGATCAAGGCACCCTCTCAAGAGGCATGCCAACACAGCCTCGACGCTACCCTGGAGACTCTCCAGAGTTTCGGGTGGATCATCAATTTTCCAAAGTCAAAACTGACACCGGCCCAATCGCTCACATACCTTGGCATGGAGTTTCATACCCTCTCAGCGATAGTGAAGCTTCCGCTGATCAAGCAGCGGTCACTACAGACAGGGGTACAATCTCTCCTTCAAGGCCAGTCACACCCCTTGAGGCGCCTCATGCACTTCCTGGGGAAGATGGTGGCAGCAATGGAAGCAGTCCCTTTCGCGCAGTTTCACCTGCGTCCTCTTCAATGGGACATCCTACGCAAATGGGACAGGAAGCCGACGTCCCTCGACAGGACCGTCTCCCTCTCTCAGGCGACCAAAGCTTCCCTTCGGTGGTGGCTTCTTCCCACTTCATTATCGAAGGGGAAATCCTTCCTACCCCCATCCTGGGAAGTAGTCACGACGGACGCAAGTCTGTCAGGGTGGGGAGCGGTTTTTCTCCACCACAGGACTCAGGGTACGTGGTCCCGGCAAGAGTCCTCGCTTCAGATCAATGTTCTGGAAATTCGGGCAGTGTATCTTGCCCTGAAAGCGTTCCAGCAGTGGCTGGAAGGCAAGCAGATCCGAATTCAGTCGGACAATTCCACAGCGATGGCATACATCAACCACCAAGGCGGCACACGCAGTCGACAAGCCTTCCAGGAAGTCCGGCGGATTTTGATGTGGGTGGAAGCCACGGCCTCCACCATATCCGCAGTTCACATCCCAGGCGTGGAAAACTGGGAAGCAGATTATCTCAGTCGCCAGGGCATGGACGCAGGGGAATGGTCCCTTCACCCGGACGTGTTTCAGGAGATCTGTTGCCGCTGGGGGGTGCCGGACGTCGACCTCATGGCGTCCCGGCACAACAACAAGGTACCAACGTTCATGGCACGGTCTCAAGATCCCAGAGCTCTGGCGGCAGACGCCTTAGTTCAGGATTGGTCGCAGTTTCAGCTCCCTTATGTGTTTCCTCCGCTGGCACTGTTGCCCAGAGTGTTACGCAAGATCAGGGCCGACTGCCGCCGCGCCATCCTCGTCGCTCCAGACTGGCCGAGGAGGTCGTGGTACCCGGATCTGTGGCATCTCACGGTCGGCCAACCGTGGGCACTACCAGACCGACCAGACTTGCTGTCTCAAGGGCCGTTTTTCCATCTGAATTCTGCGGCCCTCAACCTGACTGTGTGGCCATTGAGTCCTGGATCCTAGCGTCTTCAGGGTTATCTCAAGAAGTCATTGCCACTATGAGACAGGCTAGGAAACCAACGTCCGCCAAGATTTATCACAGGACGTAGAAAATTTTCCTGTCGTGGTGCTCTGCTCAGGGTTTTTCTCCCTGGCCATTTGCATTACCTACTTTTCTGTCCTTCCTTCAATCTGGACTGGAAAAGGGTTTGTCGCTCGGTTCCCTTAAGGGACAAGTCTCAGCGCTCTCTGTGTTTTTCCAGAAGCGCCTAGCTAGACTTCCACAGGTACGCACGTTCCTGCAGGGAGTTTGTCACATCGTTCCACCTTACAAGCGGCCGTTAGAACCCTGGGATCTAAACAGGGTGCTGATGGTTCTTCAGAAACCACCATTCGAGCCAATGAGAGATATCTCCCTCTCACGACTTTCGCAGAAAGTGGTTTTTCTAGTAGCAGTCACTTCTCTTCGGAGAGTGTCTGAGCTAGCAGCGTTGTCGTGCAAAGCCCCTTTTCTGGTTTTTCACCAGGACAAGGTGGTTCTACGTCCGGTTCCGGAATTTCTCCCTAAGGTGGTATCCCCCTTTCATCTCAATCAGGATATTTCCTTACCCTCTTTTTATCCTCATCCAGTTCACCAATGTGAAAAGGATTTGCACTTGTTAGATCTGGTGAGAGCACTCAGGCTCTACATTTCTCGTACGGCGCCCCTGCGCCGCTCGGATGCACTCTTTGTCCTTGTCGCTGGCCAGCGTAAAGGGTCACAGGCTTCCAAATCAACCCTGGCTCGGTGGATCAAGGAGCCAATTATCGAAGCTTACCGTTAGGCTGGGCTTCCGGTTCCCTCAGGGCTGAAGGCCCATTCTACCAGAGCCGTGGGAGCGTCCTGGGCTTTGAGGCACCAGGCTACGGCTCAACAGGTGTGTCAGGCGGCTACCTGGTCGAGCCTGCACACTTTCACGAAGCACTATCAGGTGCATACCTATGCTGCGGCGGATGCCAGCCTAGGTAGACGAGTCCTTCAGGCGGCGGTTGCCCACCTGTAGGAAAGGGCCGTTTTACGGCTCTCTTACGAGGTATTATTTTACCCACCCAGGGACTGCTTTTGGACGTCCCAATTGTCTGGGTCTCCCAATAGAGCGAAAAAGAAGAAGGGAATTTTGTTTACTTACCGTAAATTCCTTTTCTTCTAGCTCTAATTGGGAGACCCAGCACCCGCCCCTGTTTTTTTGTGTACACATGTTGTTCATGTTGAATGGTTTCAGTTCTCCGAGTTTCCTTCGGATTGAAGTTACTTTAAACCAGTTTATAATTATTTTTCCTCCTTCTTGCTTTTGCACCAAAACTGAGGAGCCCGTGGGAGCACGGGGGGTGTATAGGCAGAAGGGGAGGGGCCTAACACTTTTAAGTGTAGTACTTTGTGCGGCCTCCGGAGGCATAGCCTATACACCCAATTGTCTGGGTCTCCCAATTAGAGCTAGAAGAAAAGGAATTTACGGTAAGTAAACAAAATTCCCTTCTTTTTTTTCTTTTTCTCAAGATAGCCAGCACTAAATGTGCACTACTGCACTAAAAGTTCCAAACTGCACTCATTATTAAAATGTGAAATTTTTGGCAAAAAATTGCAATTTCTTGAGCTACCCCGCCATGTCACAGCAAATCTCTTTGGGGCAGTCCTACACTAAAATATTATTTCTTTGTCGCTCCATTGGGAGACCCAGACAATTGGGTGTATAGCTATTGCCTCTGGAGGCCACACAAAGTATTACACTTAAAAGTGTAAGGCCCCTCCCCTTCTGGCTATACACCCCCAGTGGGATCACTGGCTCACCAGTTTTGTGCTTTGTGCGAAGGAGGCAACACATCCACGCATAGCTCCACTTTTTAGTCAGCAGCAGCTGCTGACTATGTCGGATGGAAGAAAAGAGGACACATATAGTGTCCCCAGCATGCTCCCTTCTCACCCCACTGTATGTCGGAGGTGTTTGTAAGGTTGAGGTACCCATTGCGGGTACGGCGGCAGGAGCCCACATGCTGATTCCTTCCCCATCCCTTTTTACAGGGCTCTGGGTGAAGTGGGATTTACCGGTCTCCAGGCACTGAGACCGTGCTCCATCTACAGCCCCTGGAGAAGATGCTGGATGGAGCGGAGTACATCAGGGACATGGCCCTGCTTCCTCAAGGTACTCTGTGTCCCCGTGCATTGGCGCTCACACCGCAGCATGCTGGGTGTTGTAGTGCGCCGGGGGACATCAGCGCTGCGGCGCCTGTGCCATGGCCTCATTCAGCTTCGCTGAAGCAGGCTCACTTATGGGAATTGGTCGCGCCGGCCGCTGGGACTGCGGCGCGGCTGGCACTTGTAGTGCGCCGGGGACTTCAGCGCGGCCTGCGCTTTTACGGCGGCCGCGCTGATAACTAGAGTCCCCGGCTTTTGCGGCCTGCTTCCGTTCGTTCCCGCCCCCAGACCTGCCAGTCAGGAGAGGGGCGGGACGCTGGCCACTTCCAGGAATCGGTCGCGCCGGCCGCTGGCAGCGGCGCGGCTGGCACTTGTGGTGCGCCGGGGACTTCAGCGCGGCCCGCGCTTTTACGGCGGCCGCGCTGATAACTAGAGTCCCCGGCTTTTGCGGCCTGCTTCCGTTCGTTCCCGCCCCCAGACCTGCCAGTCAGGAGAGGGGCGGGACGCTGGCCACTTCTATGAATCGGTCGCGCCGGCCGCTGGGACTGCGGCGCGGCTGGCACTTGTGGTGCGCCGGGGACTTCAGCGCGGCCCGCGCTTTTACGGCGGCCGCGCTGTTAACTCGAGTCCCCGGCTTCTGGGCCTCGTCTCCCTTCGTTACCGCCCACAGCCCTGACAGTCAGGGTAGGGGCGTGACGCTGCATAGAGCAGCGCTGAGAGCTGGAGTATGTTTTGCATACTCCACCCCTCTCACTGTGTGCACTGTGATTCCGGATTCCCGCACTTTCTCAGGCACGCCCACGGCTTCCTTCTCTACAAGGACGCCGGCAGCCATTAGTGTCAGTTTCTGTACGATACAGAGACAAGTGTGGAAGACCCTGGCATTCTGATAGTCACACAATCGCTGCAACAGGCGTTAAGCAGCACCTGTGGTGCTAACCCCACTAGTGCAGAAGTGCACTTATAGATATGCTTGTACTATATATATTGCACTGTTTGGTCGCACGTTGTATATACCCTCCTGGATTATGCGGAGGAGTTATCAGCATATTCTCTGTGTAAAACAAAGGTGCAGAACCACATGTTTTTCTATGCAGCTGGTACAGCATGTACGGCTATACGGCCGGCAGGTTACATAGACTCCCATTGTATGCACTAATGGCCAGGGGATGAGGACGGTGTCTGCAGTATTTACTGACAGTTTTTCTGAGACTATGGCTATGATACTAGAAGCCTAGCAGTCCGGACATGTCTCTCACAATATGGACACTGTTGAATCATTGATCCATGACCCCCTCAGTGTGAACAACTAACAGCTCCGGGAATGTCACACGCATCCCAGAGTCACGGCTCTGCACGGACGTCAGTCCCAGACAGCCTAAGCGGGCTCACTATGAGCGGCCTCGGTTTCATCAGGGTCCTACCAGAGGACTCTCTGTGTAATGAGGCGGAAGTAGCGGCTCAGGATTCTGATTCTGAGACCGCTCTCAATCTGGATACACCTGATACACCAGGGTGCACTCTATAGGCAGAAAGAGTGATGACCCCCGTTCCTCTTCAGGAACAAGGTCACGGTTTTTACCCCAAATTCTTTGCGGTACCTATAACAACGGGCCGTTCCGTCCCGTTCTGGATCTAAAAATGCTCAGCAAGCTCGTGGACACCAGGCGGTTCCGGATGGAATCACTCCGCCATGTCATCGCCTCAAGGTCCCAAGGATATTTCCTAGCATCATTAGGCATCAAGGATGCTTATCCACACGTGCCGATTGATCCAGAGCACTAGCGTTTCTACGCTTCGTTATAGGAGACGAACACCTTCTGTTCGTAGCTCTACCTTCCGGCTAGCGACAGTCCAACTGGTCTTCGCCAAGGTCAGGGCAGCAGTAGTCACAGTCCTGCACTCTCAGGGTCACTCTGTGGTCCCGTATTTAGACGATCTACTTGTCAAGGCACTCTCTTAGGAAACATGCCAACACTGCCCGAACGTTGCGCTGGAGACTCTCTAGAGTTTTGGGTGGATCATCAACTTTTTAAAGTCAGATCCGACCCCGACCCTATCGATAACATATCTAGGCATAGAGTCTCTTACTCTCTCAGCGATAGTGAAGCTTCCGCTAGACAAACAGCATTCACTACGGGCTGCAAGCTCTTCTTTAAGAACCAGTCGCACACATTGAGACGCCTCATGCACTTCCTACGTAAGATGGTAGCAATGGAGGCAGTTCCTTTCGCGCAGTTTTACTGCGTCCACTACAATGGGACATTCTCCGCCAATGGGACGAGGAGTCGACGTCCCTCAACAGAGTCGTCGTTCTTTCTCAGGCGGCCAAGGAATCTCTACGGTGGTGGCTTCTTCTCACCTCTTGGTCAAAAAGAAGGTCCTTCCTATCCCCATCCTGGGCGATAGTTACGACAGACGCGAGTCTATCAGGGTGGGGAGCAGTTTTTCTCCACTACAGCGCTCAGGGTACGTGGACTCAGCAAGAGTCCACCCTTCAGATCAATGTTCTTGAACACAGAGCAGTGTATCTTGCCCTACAAACCTTTCAACAGCGGCTGGAAAGCAAGCATATCCGACTTCAGTCGGACAGCTCCACAGCGGTGGCATACATCAACCACCAAGGAAGAACGCGCAACCGGCAAGCCTTCCAGGAAGTCCGGTAGGTTCTGATGTGGGTGGAAGACACGGCATCCACCATATCCACAATTCACATCCCAAGTGTGGAAACTAGGAAGCTGACTTCCTAAGTCGCTGAGGTGTGGCCGAAAGAGTATGGTCTCCTCACCCGGACGGGTTTCAGGAGATCTGGCGCCGCTGACAGAGGCCGGACGTCGATCTAATGGCGTCACGGCACAACAACAACAATGTGCCAGCTTCATGGCACGGTTTCACAATCATCGAGCTCTGGCGGCAATCGCCTTAGTTCAGCATTGGTCGCAGTTCCAGCTACCTTAGGTGCCACCTCTGGCATTGTTGCCCAGAGTACTGCGCTAGATCAAGACCGACTGCGGCCGCGCCATCCTCGTCGCTACAAATTGGCCGAGGATGTTGTGGTACTCGGTTCTGTGGTGCCTCACGGTAGGCTAACCGGGGGCACTACCAGACCAATCAGACTGGCTGTCTCAAGGGCCATTCTTCCATTTGAATTCTACGGCCCTCAACCGGATGGTGTGGCATTGAGTCCTGGAACCTAGTGTCGTCAGGATTACCTCAGGACGTGGTTGCCACCATGAGACAGGCTAGCATACCAACGTCCGCCAAGATTGACCACAGGACGTGGAAGATGTTCTTATCTCGGTGCTCGGCGCAGGGTGTTTCTCCCTGGCCGGTTGCATCGTCTATGTTTCCTTTCTTCCTGCAATCTAGGTAGGAAAATGGGTTGTCGCTCAGTTCCCTTTAGGGACAAGTCTCAGCGCTATCTGTATTTTTTCAGAAACGACGACTTCCTCAGGTACGCACGTTCCTACGGGGAGTTTGTCTTCTCAGCACTCCGTACAAGCGGCCGTTAGAGCCCTGAGATCTGAACAAGGTTCTAATTGCTCTCCAGATGCCGCCTTTCGAGCCTTTGAAGGATGTCTCCCTTCCCGTTTTTCACGGGAAGTGGCCTTCTAGTAACGGTCTCGTCTCTTCGGAGAGTTTCCGAGCTATCAACGCTCTCATACAAACTCCCTTCCTGGTCCTTCACCAGGACAGGGTAGTTCTGCGTCCGGTTCCGGAATTTCTCCCTAAGGTGGTATCCCATTTTCATATCAATCAGGATATCACCTCACCTTCTTTGTGTCCTCGTCCAGTCCATCAATTTCAGAAAGATTTGCATCTGTTGGTTCTGGTGAGAGCACTCAGGTTCTACTTTCCGCATGGCGCTCCTGCGCCACCCGGATGCACTCTTTGTCCTTGTCGCTGGTCGGCGTAAACAGTCGCAAGCTTCCAAATCCACCCTTGCTCGGGGGATCGAGGAACCAATTCTTGAAACCTACAGTTCTACTGGGCTTCTGGTTCTCTCAAGGCCGAAGGCCCATTCTACCAGAGCCGTGGGTGCATCCTGGGCATTACGGCACCAGGCTACGGCTCAGCAGGTGTGTCAGGCACCCACCTGGTCGAGTCTACTTACTTTTACCAAGCATTATCAGATGCATACCTACGCTTCGGCAGACGCCAGCCTAGGTAGATAAGTCATTCAGGCGGCGGTTTGCCACCTGTAGGAGAGGGCCGTTTGACGGCCCTATCATGAGGTATTCTTTTACCCACCCAGGGATTGCTTTTGGACATCCCAATTGTCTGGGTCTCCCAATGGAGCGACAAAGAAGAAGGGAATTTTGTTTACTTACCGTAAATTCCTTTTCTTCTAGCTCCAATTGGGAGACCCAGCACCCGCCCTGTTTTCTCGGGGTTTTTCTGTTTTTTCGGGTACACATGTTGTTCATGTGGTATGCTTCAGTTCTCCGATGTTTCCTCGGATTGAATTGGTCTTTAAACCAGTTATTGGCTTTCCTCCTTCTTGCTTTGGCACTAAAACTGGTGAGCCAGTGATCCCACTGGGGGTGTATAGCCAGAAGGGGAGGGGCCTTACACTTTTAAGTGTAATACTTTGTGTGGCCTCCAGAGGCAATAGCTATACACCCAATTGTCTGGGTCTCCCAATTGGAGCTAGAAGAAAAGGAATTTACGGTAAGTAAACAAAATTCCCTTCTTTAAAATGTGCCATATGGCCTCACATATGAAACAGTAGAACTGCTCTTAGCAGTATTTTACTTGGTGTTTTTCAATCCCGTACCCAAGACTGAATGATGGCTGTGGGCGGAACAGGCCCAAGCAAATGCTGCTCAAAGTAAATAGCCTTTGGACAGGGCCTGATGGCTGAATGTGAACAGCCACCAATTGCCAAAATCAAGACAGCTGGAATGCAGCCAAAATTGGGGTGCACGGCAAGGAGGTGGTCAGCCACCGACCAATTCAATGAAGAAAAAACAAAATAGCCAAGACTAAATGTGCACTACTGCACTAAAATTCCAAACTGCACTCATTAATAAAATTTGAGATTTGTTGCAATTTCTTGAGCTACCCAGGACTGCCGTGCAAAAGAGATTTACCGTGACGTGGCGGGGTAGCTTAAGAAATTGCAATTTTTTTGCCAAAAATGTCTAATTTTAATAATAAGTGCAGTTTGGAATTTTAGTGCAGTAGTGCACATTTAGTGCTGTTTATTTTGTTTTTTCTTCATTGAGTTGGTCGGTGGCTGACCCCTACCTTGACATGCACCCCAATTTGGGTTGTATTCCACCTGTCTTGATTTTGGCAATTGGTGGCTGTTCACATTCAGTCATCAGGCCCTGTCCACAGGCTATTTACTTCAAGCAGCATTTGCATGTGAGGCCATATGGCACATTTTAAATAAATAATTTAGAGTAGGACTGCCCCAATGAGATTTGCCGTGGCGTGGCGGGGTAGCTCATGAAATTCCAATTTTTTTTGCCAAAAATCTCTAATTTTAATAAGTACAGTTTGGAATTTTTAGTGCAGTAGTGCACATTTAGTGCTGGCTATCTTGTTTTTTTCTTCAGATCACTCCATTTTTAGTTCTTTTTCCCGGTTTCTCTACATTATACGGTAAAGTGAATGGTGTCATTCAGAACTATCTTGTCCCAAAAAAACCTCATGCGGCTCTTTTGACTGACAATTGCAAAAGTTATTGGGGAAAGGAGATGAGAAAAATGAAATCACAAAAATTAAAATTGACCATATGGGGAGGAAGGGGTTAATTGTTAGTAAAGGAGGATTTTGTAGGATTAGGAAATGTTTGTATGCTGTCTTCCTGAAATGGCGCCACACCTGCTCACAGGGGGTGTGCGGTACTGCACATTTACATGAGCTGCAATACCAGGCACAACCAGTTGACCGGTGTGGCGCTGTTTCTATTGAAAACCAGTCAGTCTTGTACAACCTCATTAGGGTTTTCCAGGTTGATAATAATCTCTATTATCTTATTAATTATTGGGAGATTATCACCATGTAATCCCTGATCCTCACAGTGGGCAGCCGCCTTACATGACGGGGATTTTGGGACTTAGGTCCTTGTCATCTGCTGTTTTTCTTCCAGTTTCCTATATGGAGAATCCGGATAATGAACTTGTCTTCTATTTGATGCTGAGGGCGGTGGACAGGTTCCATAAACAGCATGGACGATATCCAGGTAAAATCTGTTTGCTTCCCTAAAAGCAATCACATAATGAAACTTAAAGGGTGATTCCCATTGTTCCTAGATGGATATTTTTGGATAGTGTTCATAAAAATGAGCACTTTTGCAATTTACTGCTTATTAAAATTTGCAGCCGTTCTTGAGATATTAACACTTTTTTATTTTTTTTTACAGCTCGTTGCCTAGGTAACCGACCACCGTTGCTGTCTAATGTGTAAACACTGTGCTGAAGCTGACCAGGAGTTAACAGTGCACTTTAATGATCCTAAACAGCTTCAGCGCAGCGCTTACAAGCTCAATAGAAAAGAACTTGTAATCAAAGTGTATGTTCTGCTGTCTATCAGCAATGGAGGTCGGTCTCCAAGGCAACGAGCTGTAAACAAGTGTTAATATTTCACAAATGGCTGAAAATTTTAATAAGCTGTAAATTACAAAATTACTTGTACTTTCGGTCCACCCATTATCATTTTAGGTAGATGCGAATAACGCCACATGGCCTTGGCATAACAATTTCCTAGATCCTGAGCCACTTTGCTGTAGTGACGCGGAGGGATTTTCTGCGGTTAATGCATTCTGCTTTTTTTCTCACCTGCCCTGTATTCCAGCTTCTGTTCATCCGGTGTATACTTCTCTTGTAGGCGTTTATAACTACCAGGTAGAAGGGGATTTTGGGAAACTGAAGACTTGTCTGAATGGATTTCTCCAAGAATACGGGTTATCACTCAGCGTGAAAGACGACTACATCCAGGAGTTGTAAGTCATCTATGCTTGTGATGCTGCTTTATTATATATGTGCACCCTTAGTTAGAGGGAGGCAGTACTATCTGGGCATCCTTTATTTACAGAGGGAGGCAATACTATATGTGTATATTTACAGAGGGAGGCAGTACTATATTCCTTTATTTACAGAGGTTGGCAATACTATGTGTATATTTACAGAGGGAAGCAGTACTATATGTGCATATTTTATTTACAGAGGGAGGCATTGCTATACGTGCATCCTTTATTTACAGAGGTAGGCAATACCATATGTGCATACTTTATTTACAGAGGGAGGCGGTACTATATTCCTTTATTTACAGAGGGAGGCAATACTATATGTGTATATTTACAGAGGGAGGCAGTACTATATTCCTTTATTTACAGAGGGAGGCAATACTATGTGTATATTTACAGAGGGAGGCAGTACTATATGTGCATACCTCATTTACAAGAAGACACAGAAAGGCAGTACTATCTGTGCATACTTAATTTACAATGGGAGACAGGGAGGCAGTACTGTCTGTGCATACTTTATTTACAGAGGAAGGCGGGTAGGCAGTACTATCTGTGCCTGTCTCCTTTACAGAGAGACACAGGAAGGCAGTAATATTTATCAGACTTAATCTACAGAGGGAAACCGGAAGGCAGTAATATCTATACCTACTTAATTTATAATGCAAGACAGGGAGGCAGTACTGTCTGTGCTGACCTCTTTTACATGGAAAGGCATGAACGCAGTAGCGTTTGTGTGCTCTATATTTATAAAGGGATACAGGGAGGCAGCACTATCTGTGTGTAGCTTATAGTCGGTGAAACCATATTGTGCCTACATTTTCAAGGAGACACTAAAAGAAGGTACTATCTATGCCTACTTTATTTACAGGCAGACTGTACTATCTGCAGCTTACTTTTTGTTCGTAACATTACCTCCATATCTCTTCTTAGTGAGTTATGTGTATCTTCATCATTTATAGGAAGAGAAAGGGAGGTGGCACTATCTATACCACCAACATTTACAAGAAGAAACAGGGAGGAAGTACTACCTTTTGTTCTTGTCAATGTTTAAGCAAATGCATGTGCTACTTTTCTCCTTGCTCTAAGACCGGAACTTGAAGGCGTAGAAATGGTAGTTGCGCTTTTCTTATAGGGTTATTCCCCCAGCCGTTGTAAGAGAGTGTTCACACTTTGCCTAATCTTTCCGTTTGGCATATACGCAATGAAAAACTATGACTGTATCAAGTATATCCCATAGAAAGTCCTTAAAGCGTAGCCTATGTGACATGGAAACTCCTTCAGATTTTTCACCCCTTCACATCGTGTGACAAGGCTATATTTTTTTCACTGTTGTGTTTTGAATAGAAGAGTGACTGGAAAGCGGACTACATGAGCAAGCAGGATAAATTTAGCTATAGATCATGTCCCTCTGGACAAACAGACACTTGGGTCCTTCTGTGCTCGGAGGGTGATGAGATTGGTCTAGACAAGTGTCTTGCAGGAAGTAGGTCAGGGGCCGATGACTGACAGGAGCATTAACCGTGTACATTTTCTTTCTTTTCCAGCTGCCGATACGGAGCTGCTGAGCCGCACACCATCGCTTCCTTCTTGGGAGGTAAAACAATGTTTGTACATAGGGCAGATATTTCAAAATAGCGCCAAGAATTAAAGGAGGTTTCCATTTTTGGTTGCAGTTAAGTTGTTTTTTTTTTTTTTTAACAAACTCTGCTTTCCTCACCCTCCCCTGGTCCAGCTCCGTTTCTGCCGTCTCATTCTGTACAGCGCTGACCCCACATCATTGAGAGCTCAGGATTGGCTGACGTGATGTTGGCGCTGAAGACAATAACGGACACCGGCAGGAACTCAGTGCAGGACCCGGGGAGGGTGTTATAACCTCGGTTTATTTATTTTTTGCAAACCGGAAAAAACCTTTAAATCCTAGTAGTGCAGCCTCAGGCTTTGGGCCTGTAACTTCAAGTGATTATATCTCCGCACAGGAAAATGTTTTTTTTAAACTAATTTCTTTATTTTTTTGTTTCAGGAGCAGCCGCCCAAGAAGCCATTAAAATAATAACGAAACAGTTTGTGATATTTAATAACACGTTTATATACAACGCCATGTTACAGACGTCCGCCACCTTCCAGCTGTAGACCCTCGTTCCGGCGTCCGTTCCTGCCTGTATATTAGAATTGTTTGATCTTTCCAAATTAGATATGTTGCAATAAAGGAGGGGCGCAATTAAACCTCTCCATGAAAACCATTGTGACTGTCGTTATTATCACTACCGCACTACAAGTTTTTTGCAAAAGTGACGCGGGGGAGGGGAATTTGGGGCACCGCTCGCAGCTCACTTTACGGCAGTGCTGTGATTCACCCTGTCTGCCTGCTGGGTCCTGAGCTATGACTGGAGTGACTGTCGTACATCCCGCCTATGGGACTGACAGCGGAGTGCTGTACTAATTTTCTCCGCAGCCAGCAGTGGACAAATAGGGGACACAAATGACAGCAAGCAGAGATCTTGAAAACTGATGAGTTGATATAAAAGCTCTGTAGCCAATCAGATTGCTGCTTTCATTATTGCCATCCCTACACTAGATAAGCTGGCTGGATGCTGATTGGTTGTTTTGGGAACATTCTTAGTTTTCAGCCTATCCTAGATCCTGTAGTTGAGGCACTCTGTACCTGACTGAGGAGCTCACTGGTAGTTGCCAGGAAACCAGTCACAGCCTGATCACCGGCCTGTGTGACCCCTCATATTCCTGTATAACAGAGGATCAGCTGTATGTATCCCAGCCGCATCACCCTGTATACATATATACACCAGCCTCCCCCTCCTGTATACATATATACACCAGCCTCCCCCTCCTGTATACATATATACACCAGCCTCCCCCTCCTGTATACATATATACACCAGCCTCCCCCTCCTGTATACATATATACACCAGCCTCCCCCTCCTGTATACATATATACACCAGCCTCCCCCTCCTGTGTACATATATACACCAGCCTCCCCCTCCTGTATACATATATACACCAGCCTCCCCCTCCTGTATACATATATACACCAGCCTCCCCCTCCTGTATACATATATACACCAGCCTCCCCCTCCTGTATACATATATACACCAGCCTCCCCCTCCTGTATACATATATACACCAGCCTCCCCCTCCTGTATACATATATACACCAGCCTCCCCCTCCTGTATACATATATACACCAGCCTCCCCCTCCTGTATACATATATACACCAGCCTCCCCCTCCTGTATACATATATACACCAGCCTCCCCCTCCTGTATACATATATACACCAGCCTCCCCCTCCTGTATACATATATACACCAGCCTCCCCCTCCTGTATACATATATACACCAGCCTCCCCCTCCTGTATACATATATACACCAGCCTCCCCCTCCTGTATACATATATACACCAGCCTCCCCCTCCTGTATACATATATACACCAGCCTCCCCCTCCTGTATACATATATACACCAGCCTCCCCCTCCTGTATACATATATACACCAGCCTCCCCCTCCTGTATACATATATACACCAGCCTCCCCCTCCTGTATACATATATACACCAGCCTCCCCCTCCTGTATACATATATACACCAGCCTCCCCCTCCTGTATACATATATACACCAGCCTCCCCCTCCTGTATACATATATACACCAGCCTCCCCCTCCTGTATACATATATACACCAGCCTCCCCCTCCTGTATACATATATACACCAGCCTCCCCCTCCTGTATACATATATACACCAGCCTCCCCCTCCTGTATACATATATACACCAGCCTCCCCCTCCTGTATACATATATACACCAGCCTCCCCCTCCTGTATACATATATACACCAGCCTCCCCCTCCTGTATACATATATACACCAGCCTCCCCCTCCTGTATACATATATACACCAGCCTCCCCCTCCTGTATACATATATACACCAGCCTCCCCCTCCTGTGTACATATATACACCAGCCTCCCCCTCCTGTGTACATATATACACCAGCCTCCCCCTCCTGTGTACATATATACACCAGTCTCCCTCTCCTGTATGTATCCCAGCCACAGTCCCCTGTATACATGTATCCCAGCCACAGCCCCCTGTATACATGTATCCCAGCCACAGCCCACTGTATACATATATACACCAGCCTCCCCCTCCTGTATACATATATACACCAGTCTCCCTCTCCTTTATGTATCCCAGCCACAGTCCCCTGTATACATGTATCCCAGCCACAGCCCCCTGTATACATGTATCCCAGCCACAGCCCACTGTATACATATATACACCAGCCTCCCTCTCCTGTATACATATATACACCAGCCTCCCTCTCCTGTATACATATATACACCAGCCTCCCCCTCCTGTGTACATATATACACCAGTCTCCCTCTCCTGTATGTATCCCAGCCACAGTCCCCTGTATACATGTATCCCAGCCACAGCCCCCTGTATACATGTATCCCAGCCACAGCCCACTGTATACATATATACACCAGCCTCCCCCTCCTGTATACATATATACACCAGTCTCCCTCTCCTTTATGTATCCCAGCCACAGTCCCCTGTATACATGTATCCCAGCCACAGCCCCCTGTATACATGTATCCCAGCCACAGCCCACTGTATACATATATACACCAGCCTCCCTCTCCTGTATACATATATACACCAGCCTCCCTCTCCTGTATACATATATACACCAGCCTCCCTCTCCTGTATACATATATACACCAGCCTCCCCCTCCTGTATACATATATACACCAGCCTCCCCCTCCTGTATACATATATACACCAGCCTCCCCCTCCTGTATACATATATACACCAGCCTCCCCCTCCTGTATACATATATACACCAGCCTCCCCCTCCTGTATACATATATACACCAGCCTCCCCCTCCTGTGTACATATATACACCAGTCTCCCTCTCCTGTATGTATCCCAGCCACAGTCCCCTGTATACATGTATCCCAGCCACAGCCCCCTGTATACATGTATCCCAGCCACAGCCCACTGTATACATATATACACCAGCCTCCCCCTCCTGTGTACATATATACACCAGTCTCCCTCTCCTGTATACATATATACACCAGCCTCCCTCTCCTGTATACATATATACACCAGCCTCCCCCTCCTGTATACATATATACACCAGCCTCCCCCTCCTGTATACATATATACACCAGCCTCCCCCTCCTGTATGTATCCCAGCCACAGCCCCCTGTATACATGTATCCCAGCCACAGCCCCCTGTATACATGTATCCCAGCCACAGCCCCCTGTATACATGTATCCCAGCCACAGCCCCCTGTATACATGTATCCCAGCCACAGCCCCCTGTATACATGTATCCCAGCCACAGCCCCCTGTATACATGTATCCCAGCCACAGCCCCCTGTATACATGTATCCCAGCCACAGCCCCCTGTATATATGTATCCCAGCCATAGCCCCCTGTATACATATACCCCAGCCTCCCTCTCCTGTGTGTGTGTGTGTGTTGGTGTGTGTAGATAGATAGAGAGAGCTATAGATAGAGATATAGATAGATATATATATATATCTATCTATATATATATATATATATCTATATATATATCCCCCTTCTGTATACATATATACAGCAGCCTCCCCCTTCTGTATGTATCCCAACCACACCCCTCTGTATACACATATCCCAGCTGCAGCCCCTTGTATACATGTATCCCAGCCGCACCCCTCTGTGTGTGTGTATATATAATATATACACCAGCCTCCCCCTCCTGTATGTATCCCAGCCACACACCCCTGTATACATGTATCACAACTTCCCTCTCCTATATACATGTATCACAGCCTCCTCCTCCTGTATACATGTTCCCAGTCACACCCTCCTGTATACAGAACTTGTATCCCAGCCTGTGTCTGCACACACTGCAGGTGGGGTTTTGGCGACTCCTCCATACAGGTCTTCTCCAGATCTTTCAGGTTTCGGGGCTGTCACTTGACAACATTAACCTTCAGCTCCTTCCAAAGATTTTCTTTTGGGTTCAGGTCTGGAGACTGGCTAGGCCTCTCCAGGAGCTTCATATGCTTCTTATGGAGCGGCTCCTTAGTTGCCCTGGCGGTGTGTTTTGGATCATTATCATGCTGGAAGACCCAGCCACTGCCCATCTTCAATGCTCTTGGCCAAAATCTTGAGGCTAGAGATGAGCGGACCTGTGGAAGTTTGGTTCTGTGGATTCAGCCGGATTGAAGATAAAGTTCAGTTTGGGCCCCGGACTTGGCCTGAACTCCAATGGAAGTCAGTGATTGGGCAGTTCGGGTTTCCGCTCCCATGCAGCCAGCTATAAACTGATCACTTCTACGGGCAGGTGGATGGGGTTTTTCCATTTTTTATTTTTTTTTTGCACACTACATTCGATCATGCTGTTGTTACCCCCAGTGCAAGTGGCTCTCACGGGGCTAAGCACTTTTTTTTTTTGCTATTCGCTTATCTCTAGTACCTCAGATAAAAATTACAGCCCTCTCCATTCTTTGTACATTAAGTGGGTAACGTGCAAAATCAGCAGTGTACCAAATCCTTATTATGCCCACTGTAAATACATAAATCCCAGCATCCCACTCTTGCATATACACATAAAGTATATCAGAGGCCTTGCCCTCCTGTAGACATATATACCAGCCCCCCCTCCTATATACGTATATCCCTGCCTCCCCCTCATATATATCAGCATCCCCTCCTATATACTGTACACATACACCAGCCTACCACCTCTGTATACATGTATCCCAGCCTCCCTCTCTTTTATATATATATATATATATATATATATATATATATATATATATATATATATATATAAAATGTGTATATAATATATACACACACACACACACATACCATCCTCCCAATCCTATATGCTTATACACCAGCTCCCCCCTCCTATATACCTGTATCTCAGCCTCCCCCTCCTATATACGTTTTTACCAGTTTCGCCCCTATATACACACCAGCCTACCCCTCCTATACATATACACCAGCCTACCCCTCCTATATACATATACACCAGCCTACCCCTCCTATATACATATACACCAGCCTACCCCCTCCTATATACATATACACAGGCCTACCCCCTCCTATATACATATACACAGGCCTTCCCCTCCTATATACATATACACCAGTCTACCCCTCCTATATACATATACACCAGCCTACCCCCTCCTATATAAATATACACAGGCCTTCCCCTCCTATTTACATATACACCAGCCTACCCCTCCTATATACAAATATCCCAACCTCCCCCTTCTATATACATGTATCCCAGTCTCCTCCCTCCATATACATATACACCAGCCTCCCCCTTCCTTATATATACATACATATAACCCAGCCTCCCCCTCCTATATACATGTAACCCAGCCTCCCCCTCCTATATACATATTTCTTAGTCTCCTCCTATATACATATACACCAGCTGTCTCCTCGTATATACATGTATCCCAGCCTCCCCCTTCCTTATATATACATATATCCCAGCCTCCTCCTCCTATATACAGTACATATATCCCAGCCTCCTCCTCCTATATACAGTACATGTATCCCAGTCTCCTCCGTTATACATATACACCAGCCTCCCCCTCCTATATACATATATCTTAGTCGTCTTTTCCTATATACATATACACCAGTCTCCCCCTTCCTTGTATATACATGTATCCCAGCCTCCCCCTCCTATATACATGTATCCCAGCCTCCTCCTCCTATATACATGTATCCCAGCCTCCTCCTCCTCCTATATACATGTATCCCAGCCTCCTCCTCCTATATACATGTATCCCAGCCTCCTCCTCCTATATACATGTATCCCAGCCTCCTCCTCCTATATACATATATCTTAGTCGTCTTTTCCTATATACATGTATCCCAGCCTCCCCCTCCTATATACATGTATTCCAGTTAGAGTTACGCAAGTAACTAACTATTCATACTCGTGATACTCGTAACGAGTACTGTCTAATACTCACGTATTTATTCTGAAAAGCGTGTGCAATGCAAGTCAATGGGGAAAAACTTGCAAAGTAACGAGTAACCCGAATGCTGCACTATTCATATGAGTAGCAGATAGTGTGGAATTCAGGTTACTCGTTACATTGCGAGTATTCCCCATTGACTTGCATTGCACACGCTATTCGGAACGTATACGCGAGTATTAAACAGTACTCCTTATGAGTATAGCGAGTACGAATAATTAGATATTCGCTCAACTCTAATCCCAGTCCTCTTCTTCTATATACTGTACATGTATCCCAGCCTCCCCCTCCTATATACATATATACCAGCTTCACCTTCTTATATACAGTTAGGTCCAGAAATATTTGGACAGTGACACAATTTTGGCGAGTTGGGCTCTGCATGCCACCACATTGGATTTGAAATGAAATCTCTACAACAGAATTCAAGTGCAGATTGTAACGTTTAATTTGAAGGTTTGAACAAAAATATCTGATAGAA
The DNA here is from genome assembly GCF_048569485.1 of Anomaloglossus baeobatrachus. Taxonomy (NCBI): domain Eukaryota; kingdom Metazoa; phylum Chordata; class Amphibia; order Anura; family Aromobatidae; genus Anomaloglossus; species Anomaloglossus baeobatrachus. Next base: position 184,582,274 of record NC_134362.1, on the reverse strand, counting down.
ATTGTAGGAATTGTCACATTTCTTTACAAACACTCCACATTTTAGGAGGTCAAAAGTAATTGGACAAATAAACCAAACCCAAACAAAATATTTTTATTTTCGATATTTTGTTGCGAATCCTTTGGAGGCAATCACTGCCTTAAGTCTGGAACCCATGGACATCACCAAACGCTGGGTTTCCTCCTTCTTAATGCTTTGCCAGGCCTTTACAGCCGCAGCCTTCAGGTCTTGCTTGTTTGTGGGTCTTTCCGTCTTAAGTCTGGATTTGAGCAAGTGAAATGCATGCTCAATTGGGTTAAGATCTGGTGATTGACTTGGCCATTGCAGAATGTTCCACTTTTTTGCACTCATGAACTCCTGGGTAGCTTTGGCTGTATGCTTGGGGTCATTGTCCATCTGTACTATGAAGCGCCGTCCGATCAACTTTGCGGCATTTGGCTGAATCTGGGCTGAAAGTATATCCCGGTACACTTCAGAATTCATCCGGCTACTCTTGTCTGCTGTTATGTCATCAATAAACACAAGTGACCCAGTGCCATTGAAAGCCATGCATGCCCATGCCATCACGTTGCCTCCACCATGTTTTACAGAGGATGTGGTGTGCCTTGGATCATGTGCCGTTCCCTTTCTTCTCCAAACTTTTTTCTTCCCATCATTCTGGTACAGGTTGATCTTTGTCTCATCTGTCCATAGAATACTTTTCCAGAACTGAGCTGGCTTCATGAGGTGTTTTTCAGCAAATGTAACTCTGGCCTGTCTATTTTTGGAATTGATGAATGGTTTGCATCTAGATGTGAACCCTTTGTATTTACTTTCATGGAGTCTTCTCTTTACTGTTGACTTAGAGACAGATACACCTACTTCACTGAGAGTGTTCTGGACTTCAGTTGATGTTGTGAACGGGTTCTTCTTCACCAAAGAAAGTATGCGGCGATCATCCACCACTGTTGTCATCCGTGGACGCCCAGGCCTTTTTGAGTTCCCAAGCTCACCAGTCAATTCCTTTTTTCTCAGAATGTACCCGACTGTTGATTTTGCTACTCCAAGCATGTCTGCTATCTCTCTGATGGATTGTTTCTTTTTTTTCCAGCCTCAGGATGTTCTGCTTCACCTCAATTGAGAGTTCCTTAGACCGCATGTTGTCTGGTCACAGCAACAGCTTCCAAATGCAAAACCACACACCTGTAATCAACCCCAGACCTTTTAACTACTTCATTGATTACAGGTTAACGAGGGAGACGCCTTCAGAGTTAATTGCAGCCCTTAGAGTCCCTTGTCCAATTACTTTTGGTCCCTTGAAAAAGAGGAGGCTATGCATTACAGAGCTATGATTCCTAAACCCTTTCTCCGATTTGGATGTGAAAACTCTCATATTGCAGCTGGGAGTGTGCACTTTCAGCCCATATTATATATAGAATTGTATTTCTGAACATGTTTTTGTAAACAGCTAAAATAACAAAACTTGTGTCACTGTCCAAATATTTCTGGACCTAACTGTACATATATACCACTCTCAACCTAGTATACACAATCTTTTTTTCCCTCCTTTATCCCAGCATCACCCTCCAATTTTGTATCCTTATTCCCCTATATACCGTCCTCACCCCCCTATATACCCGTTTCACAGTGCTATATACCGACTCCCAAAATTACCATCACAGTGCACCAAGTTACAGTACTTAAACTTTTTTCTATTGGCTTCCATTAGTGAAAAGCCTACTATTTAATGCTGTCTCTTTATTACTGTAGACCATGGAGGCTACAGAAGCCTCGCAGGGAAGGAACGTGACCTCCTTTGGTAAGACGGTTATTTCTTTTCACATTACATATATGTTTTATATAGCTGCAATAAAAATTATTGCACATTCAGTTCATTAATAAACTCAAAAATCAACATTGTGCACATGTTCAGTCTCAGAAACCTGAAGCAGATAAAAGAAGTAACGTGCTGAGAGGAAAGTCCTTCCCAACTCCACACACGGCAATCAGTCTGGTTCCCCGGATCAACGTCCAATCGCAGAATCTTGTGCACACAACCAGTAATATTCTATGTTTTGCTTAGGAAAGCTTTGGCGGGTGCACTAGCACCTTTACCATTCACATGCTGCAGGTGCCAAAGGAAGAAAAGCAGCCCCAGATCCTCACCAAGACACCGCCATGCTTTACTATAGGTATCACAGAACCTCCGCCATGTTTCACTGTAAGAATCACCAAGCTACCATCATGCATCAATGTAACCATCCCTGAGCCACTACCATGCTTTACTTTAGGCATCACTGAGCCACTACCAAGCTTCACTGTATCACCAAGCCACTATCATGCTTCACTGTATGTATCACAGAGGCACCTCCACGCTTCACTGTAACTATCACTGTCTCACCTCCATGCTTCCCTGTAGGTATCACCAAGCAACCTCCATGCGAGCCACCACCATGCTTCACTGTAGACATCACCGAGCCCCCCCAAGCTTCACTGTAGGCATCACCGAGCCAACATCATGCTTCACTGAGCTACTGTAATGCTTCAGTGTAGGTATTACAAAGCCACCACCATGATTCACTGTAGATATCACCAAGCCACCATCAGGCTTTACTGTAGGTATTACCAAACCACCGTCATTCTTCATTGTAAGTATCACCAAGCCAGCACCATGCTTCACTGTAGGTATCACCGAGCCACCACCATGTCTCACTATAGATATCACCAAGCCACAATGATGCTTCACTATAGGCATCATTTAGCCACCACCATGATTCACTGTAGGTATCACCAAGCCACCAACGTGCTTCACTGTAAGTATAACCAAGCCACCATGATGCTTTGCTGTATCCATCACCGAGCCACCACCATGATTTACAGTAGGTATCACAGAGCCACTGCTATGCTTAACTGTAATTATCATGGAGCCATTTACAGCTTCAACATCCACATTAACCAGGAGAAAAAGCTGGGAATCATAGTCCTCACATATAGTAATAAAGCGTCAAAAAAATCTTGCATTTAAAAAGTTTTTTTTTTTTTTTTTTTTTTTTTTATTTTACCAAAAAATATATTATGAGCAAGATTTATAAATACATTACATTAAATAGTAGTTATATCACAAACAGGTTAATACAGGAGGGGATCCTGACACAATGCACTATGGTCCGACACCAAACATGGCAAAATTACAATATCCTAGAATATTCATGAGGGAAGGCCTCACATATAGTACATTCATCAAAAACATGTATTGTATTATAAATGTATTGTGGGCATTCAGGGAGTCAATAAGGATTGATATACAGGCTGCCGGCTAAAGGAGGGGAACATCAAATGGTCACTATAGTGACATAGTCACAGATTAAATAAATTTTCCCCAACTAAACAGCAGTCATCAAAGATTAAACATAATTACCCATGTTCAGGTGGATGCCAGTGTGGAGAACGTGCCCCGACGCGCACGTTTCGTTAGCTTCCTCGGGGGGGCCGTGGTGTAGTGTGTACAACTTCGGGCGGCTGGTTTAAATGCCAGCAGAGGTGCATGTGGCGGCGTTTGATTGGACGCGCGGGAGGTGTGTGCTTCGGGCAGAGGGACGTGTCATTGGGCTTTCCCGGAAGTGACGCGGGTGTTTACTGTGTCGTCACACAGACACCCGCGTCACGCCGTACGGAAGCCGGCAGACACAGGCATGTAGGAAGCAACACTGCGCACGCGTCACACCGCAACGGGCACCCCAATGCAAGGTAAGAAAATGGGACTAACAGTAACACTCTGTAAAAGCAGTCAGGCTACATCCTAATTGTGTATGGTCACGGAGAATTGATCTTAGTGAATCAAATAAATACCCAATGTGATCAAGACAAATATCACGCAACTCCACTATAATACATGTGAAATAAGGCACATATCCTAGTATATTAAATGCATATCTCACATGTGGTATAATAGTTTCACATGGCTAACTAGAGACATGATCTTATTTATTAATACAGATAAATTCTCCTAGCAACAGCTGTACCTAAATCATCATTGGCGCATAGAGTCATATAAAAAATATCTATATATATAATTGCCTTATTCTGTCTGTCTGTCTGTCTGTCTGTCTGTCTATCTGTCTGTCTGTCTGTCATGCTCCAAAATTGTGTCCTTACGGTGACACAAAGCTGATTGGCCGCTGGGCTCGCCATGGCCCCGCCCCCCCACACGGATTGGCCGCTCGCCCAGGCTGCGCCCCCACACGGATTGGCCAGCCGCTCGCCCAGGCTCCGCCCCCCCCACAGATTGGCCTCTAGCCCCGGCACCCTGCAGGCATTGGCAATTCAGCCACGCCACGCCCCGCCCCCCTCACGCAATGCACGTTAGCTCTGGCCCCACCCCCTCCCTCCCCCCGCGCATTTCTCTAACTGACACGGCTGTCACGGAGGTGAGTACGGTACTCCCTATCCCCCCCCAACCTCCCCCCCCGGCCCCCGCTCCCAAAGGGGTGGTGTGGATACTCGCATGGTTACAAGCGCTGTCACGGAGGTGAGTACTGTACTCCCTCCCCCTCCCCCGGCCCCCGCTCCCACGGCAGTGGTGGGAGTGGTGTGGATACGTTGGTAACCATGCTCGCATGGTTACAAGCCCATCAAGGTCCTGCTGCGCCGGAAGGTCCACACGCACACACACAAACATACACACACATCAGATCACACTCACACTCACTCTCATACACACCTCACACACACCTCACATCGCATCCACATACTCACGACATCCTGGGATATCGCTTGCTTCTCGGCGGCGAAAATGTGCTGTTGTGATCTTCCAGGACCTGACGGAGGATCACATGGCCAGAAGCATGTGATATCCCCGGATGTTGTGAGTATGAGCGCGTAAGTGCGATATCGTCAGTGTCTGTGTGTGTGAGTGGATGCGATCGGGTGTGTGTGAGTGGATGCGATCGGGTGTGTGTGAGTGGATGCGATCGGGTGTGTGTGAGTGGATGCGATCGGGTGTGTGTGAGTGGATGCGATCGCGTGTGTGTGAGTGGATGCGATCGGGTGTGTGTGTGAGTGGATGCGATCGGGTGTGTGTGTGAGTGGATGCGATCGGGTGTGTGTGTGAGTGGATGCGATCGGGTGTGTGTGTGAGTAGATGCGATCGGGTGTGTGTGTGAGTGGATGCGATCGGGTGTGTGTGTGAGTGCATGCGATCGGGTGTGTGAGTGTCGGCAGAGGAGCAGGGCGTGCTGGAGGAGGCTGGGAGCAGAGAGGCTGATCATGGGGAAGAGGGAAATGCTGATGCTGAAGGAGGCTAGGATGGGAAAGCTGGGAAGAAGGAGGCTGGGAGGAGAGAGGCTGATCCTATGGAAGGCTGGGGAGAGGAGGCTGATGCTGAGGGAGGCTGGAAGGAGAGAGGCTGATGCTGAGGGAGGCTGGGACGAGGGAGGCTGATGCTTAGGGAAGCTGATGCTGGAGGAGGCTGGAAGAACAGAGGCTGATGCTGGTGGAGGCTGATGCTTGGAGAGGCTGATGCTGGGGGAGACTGGGACAGGAATGCTGATGCTGAAGGAGGCTGGGAGGGGGAGGCTGGGAGGAAGGAAGCTGGGAGGAGAGAGGCTGATCCTTGGGAAGGCTGGGAAAGGGAGGCTGATGCTGAGGGAGGCTGGAAGGAGAGAGCCTGATGCTAGGGACAGAGACGCTGATGCTGGGAGGAGAGAGGCTGATGCTGCGGGCAGAGAGGCTGATGATGCGGGTAGAGAGGCTGATGCTGGCGCAGCATGGCGGATGGAGCACGTTTGGTAATGCGCAGCATGGCGGATGGAGCACGTTTGGGAGTGCGCAGCATGGCGGATGGAGTACGTTTGGGAGTGCGCAGCATGGCGGATGGAGCACGTTTGGGAGTGCGCAGCATGGCGGATAGAGCACGTTTGGGAGTGCGCAGCATGGCGGATGCAGCACGATGGCGAGTGCGGAATATGGCGGATGGAGCATGTTTGGGAGTGCGCAGCATGGCGGATGGACCACGTTTGGGAGTGCGCAGCATGGCGGATGGAGCACGTTTGAGAGTGCGCAGCATGGGAGATGGAGCACGATGGAGGGTGCGCAGCATAGGGGATGGAGCACGATAGGGAGTGCACTGCATGGGGGATGGAGCACGATGAGGAGTGCCCAGCATGGCGGATGGAGCACGTTTAGGAGTGCGCAGCATGGCGGATGGAGCACGTTTGGGAGTGCGCGGCATGGCGGATGGAGCACGTTTGGGAGTGCGCAGCATGGATGATGGAGCACGATGGGGGGTGCGCAGCATAGGGGATAGAGCACGATGGGGAGTGCGCTGCATGGGGCATGGAGCACGATAGGGAGTGTGGAGTATGGCGGATGGAGCACGTTTGGGAGTGCGCAGCATGGTGGATGGAGCACATTTGGGAGTGCGCAGCATAGCGGATGGAGCACGTTTAGGAGTGCGCAGCATGGGAGATGGAGCACGATGGGGAGTGCGCAGCGTGGCGGATGGAGCACGATGGAGAGTGCGCAGCATGGGGAATGGAGCACGATGGGGAGTGCGCAGCATGGCGGATGGAGCACGTTTGGGAGTGCGCAGCATGGCGGATGGAGCACGTTTGGGAGTGCGCAGGATGGGAGATGTAGCACGATGGGGGGTGCGCAGCATAAGGGATGGAGCACGATGGAGAGTGCACACCTCTCCCCAACACACACACACGCGCGCGCGCGCACTGCACAACACACCACACACACACACTGGAAACCACAAACAACTGCCCTACACAGACACCCACACACAGACAACGCTGCACACACAAATATACGCACATACCGCACATATATATAACAAAAATCATACATGAACTACACAATACGTAAATTCTAGAATACCCGATGCGTAGAATCGGGCCACCTTCTAGTATACATATATTTCTCATCAGGTATTAAATATACAAAGAAAAATATTTCCAGAACATGTCAAATATAAGTATCATACGATGGAAACATTACATTAGAAATTGACTAGGTGCGAGCCAAAAAATCCTAAGGACAACCTGCAAAAATTAAAGAGAATGTCCCTTCTTTGCAGACGGAAATTTCGTACGATTTTAAGCCATCATGATATATATAACTGCTAAACCAAAGAAGATGCAGCTTGACTGCTTGACAATACGCCAATATTAAGAATGTGGTAGTCCAAATATATCAAGAGGAAACCTTACGCCCAAAAAAGGTTTTTTAATTTTTGGAAAAGAAAAAGGAGACCTACAAAGAAACACACAAAACACAAAAATTAAAATGGAGCCAAAGGCAACAGGAGCAATTATCAGGTCCAACAATCAACCAGAGAACAAGAATCTAGCGAGTCAAAGAAAAGAGGCAAATGACAATTGTTCATTTAGCCCGCCAGGAGACATAGTCCCTAGCGTGACTATCCACCTGCACTCAAGGCGCGCCAAAGCTTGTTTAAAATTACCGCCTCTTGCGCCCAGGTGGAGTTTGTCAATACCCCGAACTCTAAGGGAAGATGGGTCACAATCATGATAAACCTTAAAATGTCGGGGGATGGTCTTGAGGGAATCAAGACCGACCACATCTCTTGCAGCTATAATATCACGCACATGCTCCCGCGTGCGTATGCGGAGCTGTCTAGATGTTAGGCCCACATAAGCAAGATTGCATCCGCATCTTGCTAGATAGATCACATAATCCGTGCTGCAAGTGATGTAATGCCGAATCCTATATTCCCTCAGACCATCCGCCTCCCATGTGCAGTACTGGCTGCGCTACATCGATGATGTTTTCATCATCTGGGGGGGAACCGGTCCTGAGCTGTTTTCTTTCTTTTCTGAATTCGGTGACGGAGCCTGGGCCGCCTCCCATGTGCAGTACTGGCTGCGCTACATCGATGATGTTTTCATCATCTGGGGGGGAACCGGTCCTGAGCTGTTTTCTTTCTTTTCTGAATTAAATTCCAACAATCGTAATGTCAGGCTGACCTTCAGGAGCGACAGCGGAACCATGGACTTTTTGGACATCAAGATTTTTGTGCAGTCGGATGGAGCTATCCAAACCGATGTTTTCAGGAAGGAAACCTCGGTTAATAGTCTTCTACATGCAACATCTTCCCATTTGCCCTCGACCATCAGGGCGATACCCACGGGACAATTTTTAAGACTAAAAAGGATATGCTCCTCCGACTGTACCTTTGATGTCCAAGCAAGAGATCTCTCCCAGCGGTTCAAAAACAGGGGATATAGCTCGCGTAATATCAAACGGGGCCACTCTCGGGCAAGATCTACCCCAAGGAGCCAACTACTTACATCGTCATTTAAGTCAAAGTCTCCATCTCCAGTGATTAGATTTATCTCTACATATAATAACCAGTGGGGGGAAATTAGGCGTATTCTCGAGAAGCATTGGTCGGTCT